>NC_056732.1:608195454-608495454 GCF_019279795.1 Protopterus annectens | reverse complement strand
GTCTGGTAGTGAGTGAGGGTAGGATGTGGAGATTGAGAGGAGGGTATGCAGCGTTATCGAAAGAATTAGATGCAGCATTTTGAGAAGAAGGGTGAAAGGGAGAAGGGTGGTTAGCAGGTGTGTGAAGTACAAAAGAATGGAAAGTGGAATGTATAGAGTGAGTTAGAGTAGAGCTTAGGATTACAAGGCAAGAGGGAAGTAAGAGTAGTTCACTTTAAGGAAGGTAGTTAGTGGCAATTTTGTGAGGAAATGGGAAGGATTAGTAAGTTAATGAGTAGGAGAAGGTGATTGGAGAAAATAGCAGGGAGAAGGGGAGGGATGGGGGAGTGGCTTAAACGCTAGTGTGTAAATGTAATTAAAGTAGAGGTGGGTGGTAATGGGGGTAGGGTAGGGGAACGGAGTGAGCCCAAATGTTGTGAGGGCAAATTGAGCGGGTATAAACCACGAGGCAGACCGGGGAAAAGAAAAAAACAATCAGCAACTTTGTAGATAGCAGGTTCAGGTTAGCAAGCAGCAAGCCTGCTCAATTGGACAGTTGAAAGTAAGCGGCTTGTTTTAATTGTTAAAAAGAAAAGATAGGAAGATGAAAAGGCTAAACAAGTTAGGTGGATTTAAAGGGGGGGGGCTCTGACTAGTGTCAGACAAGTGTACGCACCACTAACCTGAAGTTAAATGATAAGATAACTGCAGTTAAATACAGAGCTATAAACTCAGGTAAGACATACACTGCAGGTGGTCTTCTTAGTTTAGATGGGGAGAAAAAGAATGGTTGCTGTCCCATAAAGGTCTTGTTGCAGACCCGGAAGTGAAACACATAGCTCACTGTGAAGGGAACTGAAAAGAAGAGAGAGAGATACATTAACTAGAGACCAGGAATAGTAGAGAGAGGGAGTTTAGTAGATAAGATGTGAGAATGTAAAGGACTAAAACAGGAAAGAAAATTAGGAAAGGAAGGCTGAGAATACTAGCGTTCAATAATGTGAGTGGTCAAACAGTGTATATAAGTTAAGCTGCAATATATTAGCATTAGACAGCAAACCAGAGCCAAGTTAACGTAGAGTTATAAATCAAAAACCATTAGGCATCCAGTTGTCATTAACAGGATTAACATCTCACACTAGCATTGTCCATAGGCATAAATAACAGTAGTTACAGAAACACTCGACCATAAGTTTCAACAGTTGTATCTACTGTAGCTATGTGTAATGTCATTAAAATATAGACAAGTTTAGGACAATAATATGTTTAGGTAACAGTACTGAGTAACTTGTCAGAATAAGCAAACAAACTTGACTTTCGTCTACAGCTAATCCTAGGCACACAAGAACTTGTAGCCAAACTGCAATTCAAATGAAGACCATGAATATGCAAGGTAGATATAGAGCTGTAGTTCATCTGTAGTGCAAAGATATTAACTAAGCTAGCCACATTTTAACTGTTGAATAAGGCAACATGAGCAAACATGATGCAAACTGGTCTCCAAAGTCAAATCTAAGCCCAAAACAGAGGTTAGATAAATTAGTTTAAAAGTATAACTAATAACTTACTTCCATACAAATTACATCAAAGCCCAAAAACAGAGTTTAAAAGCTTTAGTTTAAAAGTATAACTTACGTGATAAGAACACAATGCCGGGTCAGAGATGTAAGCTCAGGTAAGACATACACTGCAGGTGGTCATCTTAGTTTAGATGGAAAAAAAACACTTGCTGTCCCGTAAAGTTCTTGTTTATGAATAAAGTTTAACACTCCCAATAGGAACAATTGTCCCAGATTGCTAGCTAGATAGCCATACTCACAAGGTTATTCATGTTAAGACGCATGGGTACACCTGTACTTCTAATTCCACTAAGTGTTGTTTTTGTAGTATTTTTATTCCTCTCCAGATGTAGAAAACAAGTTGGATGCTTTCAGAAAATTTTATATCCTAGCCATTCAAAGAAATACGTATCCTGTTTTTATTGCCCCCTTATTAGATTGTCTCCATAGAAACCTGATAACTAGATGCACAGTTGCCTTCCACTGCACATATTGCTCTGTAAACATTCATGTGCTAGAGGGAAACTTTTCATTATATTTGTGTTCTTTTATTTATTTGTTTCCCCTTAAACATGTTATTAAATCAAGATAAGGGTATTAATCCAGCCATTCCATTCCCCAATGCAAAAGTAAGAAAAAGCATATCAGTTTTTTTATTGTATCATGCCATTTTGTCTGGGCTTTCTTCTCTTTTTGCATTGTAGTGCCTACCTTTCTTAAAACTGAACATGAAAGAAAAAAGAATGGAAATAAGACGGGGGCATCTGTTTACTTTAGTATCTGGATTGCACACAGAAATAACTGAAAAAAATGTACTTTATAGAGTGAGGTATATATCACGTATTATAAAAATGCTGTTAAGAATAACATTTTGTTTTACTTACAGTTAACCCTTTCCTTCCTCTTCTAAATGTTTTTTCAGACATCAATGCCATGAAGTAGGTGATATGCTTTTGAGTCACCCTACAAGTTTTTCACAGAAAGTCCAATATTTCCAGGTTTTCTTGTTCCGTCATACTTCACAAATGTACTCTGAACACATTTAACTCATTTTTTTCCTCTAGATTACTGGAAGTCATGTCTTGGATCAAAGCTGAAACTTTAAATGGGTTTTGGTGAACACCTGTGTTTTCTCCTCACCTTTTGTGATTGATTTTCTTTGAGGTTCTATGAATTTCTTTTTTGCTGGCATCCAGGCAGTGCATTTACTAGTCAGTTACTGAAGTTTACCCAAAAAGACAAATTAATTAGCTCTCTTTTCTGAGTTTCTGTTTTTAAGAAAGCAGACATTAAACTGTTACTTAGTGTGCAGCTATCTTGAGGTCCACAGATGAGTTTGAGACAGAATGCATTTGAGTACAAAGGCACAGGAAGAACATGCCAACTCCATACAGACATTTGCCAGAGATCAAGAATCGAACCTTGTGAGATGTGTGTGGGAAGCAAAGATCTTAACCATTATGCCAACTGTGCTATTTGTCAGCTGAAAGTAAATGTGTAGTTTTCTGTTCTTTTCAGGATATCATAATCCTAAACTATCAACAATGGAATTATGTAATGTTTTGCAGATCTAAAATTACTGTCTTTCTGTATACAAGTGCCTTTTTCATTCCTTGAATATGTTGAGACATGATTTTTTCTTTGCAATTCAAGATGCAGCCTCCTCTTTATCTTTAAGGATGGCACCCAGTTCTTTGGTGTTTTGTATGTGCTTGTACCAATACCATTCCCTGAACATGTCATGAAAAATGATGAACCATTTTGGAGATACTGGCTTTTGAATGCAAAAGCAAAACTATTCTCAAATGGCTAGTGTTCAGAGGAAAAACATTCTGAAAATGCTCAGCTGTAAGGAGTCAGAAACAATGATGTAGTGTATTAGAAGACAGTGCAGGCTGCATAAAATAGGTATAATGTGCTGGTATTGCAAAGTTCCACTAAATTAGTAATCAGCAGAATTTTGCACCAGCTGGAAATGGTCATTCTCAGTGTCAGTAAGTCTCAGGTAAAAGGCATTGCAGTAATCAAGTCGAGGCGAGACTGCGGCAAGAGCAGCTACCATGAAATAAGTCTGAGACATTAGATGCTTGATGATGGGAATGTTTTCTAAATACATACTGGAAGATTTGACAGTAGAAGACACTTTGTCGCCAAGTGTCAGCTGACAGTCCAAGATCACACACAGGTTTTGCACCTTATCCACAAATTCATGCTTATTCTTTCCATTAATTACATATTTAGAAAGAGGGAAAGCAGAACACACCTGTAAAGTGGCATGAACTGCCATGGTTTCAGTTTTTGAGTTGGTCAGCTTCACCCAGTTATGGGTGGACCACAGATAAATGGTCTACTGGCCTTAACATACAAAATGCACCATTCAGGTAATCTTCTTTGTGAAAGAGATAGGCCTGGGGTCACAAGCATAATAATTGTATGTTAAGCCCCTCTCCTACATAAAATCCTGCAAAGGTAGCATATTTATTGTACACAAAACAGGGCACAAAATCAAGTCTTGTGGCACTCTCTATTCAGGAAACAGGGAAGGGGTGTGAATACAATACTGAAATGTACCTTCTGAGTTTGACCAAAGAGGAAAGAAATAAACCACTCTAAGACCATGGAGTAAATGCCACAGGAAAATCTTAATTGCTCAATCAACATGACATGGTCTACAGTATCAAATCCAGATGAGATGTCCGGGATGACTAGTACTGATTAGCACTGCTTGTCTCTAGCTGTTAGAGAATAATGGACTACTGGAGTAAAAGAAGTCTCAGTGCCGTGGTGAATGTGAAATGCAGACTGAATTGGATCCATGAGCCCACTGAATGTAAGATATGACTCAAGTTGCAGATGAATATTCTTCTGATTTGGCTTATCTAGGAAGGAAATATTAGAGAATTCAGAGATGCAGCAGTAGTTGCCAGAGGAACTAGAATGAAGGTATATATTTTTTTTGAGAATAAGCATGCCAAGGGTTTCGCTCTATGCTGAAGGAAAAAACAACACATGTTATATCACTGAAACTTCAAGGCCTGCATGGATAAACCACTTTGGACTAGAGTCCAGCTCAGAGATCATGAAATGTGTATTTAAGATCACAGTCAGGACAACATTATAATCCGGAATGTCAAACTCTGTCCAAACAGTGGAACACGAACTGCTAACCCCATGGGGTCAAATGACAGATGTTGAGATTGTGACAGTCTTGTCTGCAGATGTACTAGCAGTGAACTTGTTTTGCTAGCCAGATAAAGTTAGATGAGTAGTAAGTCAGGCTGGGTTGCTTATCCTGTCCACCACTCAGAATAACATAGCTGATTGGTTAGCCACTGCTGAGATTTATTTCTTTAGTTATTTGAATTTGTTAACTTGGTTAGAGACCAGATCAGTTTTTTTAAACACCTTAATTAAAATATCAGTTCAGACATAGGCCATCATACATTAATATAAAAGAAAACAAATCATATTAACATTTGTTTCATTTACACACATTATACATTATTTTCTTTCTTTATAACATCTGTCTTTCAGTCGAACATTACATAAATCACTCAGTTCTAGCCTTCCCTTAAACCTCTCTCCTCCTGAACATTATTCTGCATGTATTGTTCCCAAAGATTCCATTTATTTCTGTCTAATTTGCTCCTTCCCTTTTCTAAAGAACTCTCTTCCAGATGTTCTTCATAGTCACTGTTGCAATACTGATTCTTGGGTCTTTTTGCCATGCAGAAGCTCACAACAGACAAATGTCCAAAGTCTTTACATCATCCCTAGCTGTGAGATGTCTGAAGACTGGTGTTTGGACATTAGGGTATATGAAGGGCATCCATCGGTGCCATCTTCAGTCTTTTCTAGCCATGCAGTCCAATGTGCTTCATGTGTGTTCATGCACTCGCAGTTCATTGATCAGCTCATGTTTCCAGAATACCTTATTCCAGTCAGATAAGTACCCCACTAGGGAAAGTTCTGTAGTAATGTAATGTTCAAAAAAAGTAAACAGCTGCTTGAGGTGTGGGTACCAAATCCCACACACAAAATTTTCACTCATTTTATATGTTCTGCTCAGGGGCCTAGCATGACTTCTCTGACTGTCCTGACTGTGCAAAATTCCATGCGAATACTCTCAAACTGAGGACTGAAGTACTTGCCACCCACATGGAGTCCTCCTCTTTGATTTCCTCAGTGGTGTTGCAATCCACTGTTACCACATGGCCTCCACAGACAATGGCATCTGCTAGAATCATTCCAGAAATTGGAAAGACATAAAGGTAAAGGTCCCTGATGTTTCCAAAAAAACTTCAACCACTGCTCTTAATTTGACCAGTGATCTAGGTTACAGGTTAAATTTAGCGCCTTTGCAGCCCCCTGGTCCTACGACTTCTAGGGCCAAATCCTCTGATGCCACCTCTTGGGAGGCCACCATTGTTTCCGGCTTACCTACGAATGTCACCATGGTTTACATGTCGGTCTGCTCTGAGGTTGATGTGTAGGCTTCAGCTTCTGGCATCTGCACTGTGACTGTCGAATGAATCTCTCTATCTTCTTCAGCTATGTTGCAGTCAGACAACCGCATCCTCTGGTCAACCTTTTAATACAACCAAACTGAAGCGAATCACTTCATTTGCTTCGGCACTGCCTTTAATTACCTCTTTTCAGGCTGAAGCCTAAGACATCCTTAAAATAGCACAGGAGTTTATGGATCTCATGAAATCTAGAGAACTCTCTCATTCTTCCACCTTGAAGGCCTCTCTATCTACAGTGAGCAAGAAAGTAGCTTTTCAGGAAGAGGAATATTCCTCTAGTTCAGACAATGAGAAGGAATTGTCTTACTCTGGCCATTTACCACCTCAGACTTACCCAGTCTCAGGTGACACACTTTGTTTTGCCTTACCCCTGTGGTCCTTTCCTTTGGGGATACCATACATAGAATGAAGGAGGCATTCAGTTGGGAAGGTAAGCAGTTCTTCTAGGCTCAGACCTACTAAAGGGAGCTGCTAAGTTTACCTTTATCCAGACCATTGGCTATCCATCCAGTACGCATTCTATTGGATGATGTCTTTGAAGACATAGTTATACACCTTAATTCTCTGCCCCCTTTCCAAGGAAATCAGACAGATTTTACTGAGTGCTTGATTCTCACAAATACCTCTGAAAAATCTGAAGTCTGATCCTTCTGTTGTTTCCACTGAATCCACAAAAGGTATAATTTAAGGGCCAGCAAGGCATCCTCTGTCTAATGACAGGGAAAGCAGACTACTAGACAGATTTGGGAAGACAGCCTATGCCTCTACCATCCTTGAAATGAGAGCTTTGAATTTCAAATTCCAGCCTCCTTTTGCCTATTTTCTGTACCCCTCCATGCAGTCATCCCTACTGGCAAAATCTCCTTTCTCCATTTCATGTGTTGGCTTAGTTCTTACAATACATTCTGCAACTTTATGAAGATAACATTCTGCATGATGGTTGTTATTTTCATTATGAATCTGCATCCAAAATTCCAGTCTGTCCCTATTTCTTGAACCCCCTTCCCTACTTTTTCATCATCCCTTTCCACTTTGAATTATAGCCTTCTGCTTGTATTATATATAAGAGCCTTAACTGTGCATCTCTGCAATATCTGTGCATCTCAAGTAATCTTTAACCACCTTGATTTATTGGGAGAATCATCCTATCTCATTTAACTGTTGCCCTCTCTCCCTCCCAGATAAATTTCTTGAACTCTTTATTAATTACTGTCCACAACTTCTCCTTTGGTTGATAAAAATATGCCTGGCCTGTATATACAGCTAAAGGGATCAAAGCATTTTCAATGTTTATATCTTACTATCCATATCCATAAACAAGAGCTTCCAGTTTCTCAGCTCTTATATTATTATTTTTAATGTCTTCGCACATATCCTTAGTTTCCATAAAAGAAGCCTTTTTAATTAATACTGTCTTAAAATGTTCTACAACACCAAGATGTATTTTTCTGGATTTATGAAGTACTAAATAATATAATCTACACCTAAAGTCAGCATTGATTACTATACTAGTTATATTCTTGAAATTATAAGCTCATTATTTTTTTACCAATGGATCTAAATATAAAGGTATAAAACAAAGAGGGAAAAGAGGACACTGCTGCCTGGTTTCTCTTTTCAAACACAAGTTATCAGAGAGGAACTCTACCACTTTAATTATTGTCTCAGATCCTTCTTGTATCCTCTAATTAACCTTACTCTTGTGTCAGGGAATGTAAATGTTTTCATTGTTCTGTATCAAAACCCGCCAGCAACAGTGATATTTTCTTAAATTTTGCTTCCCTCTGGATCATCATTGTTCTATTACTTTTGTTAAATGTTTGCCTCCCCCTCCATAAAACCAATTTGATCCATATCTATCAATTTTGGAAAAACCTTTGCCATTCTTTTAGCTTGTATAGACAAACACTTTATAATCATGATTTAAAATTGAAATAGGTCTACATGAGGCAGGTCTAAGGGGTCTTTACCCACCTTGGGTAATTCAGCCACCACAGCATCTTTCTAAGATGCTGGTGGCCCCCCTTGTAAAATACTATTAAACAAAGTCTATTAAATCTTTATCACTTTCTTCCCTCCTAACTTCTAAACATCCACAGGAGTACCATCTGTTTCTGGGGACTTAATACATTGAAAATACATCTCCATTTTTATCTCATCACATCCTATCTTAATTATTAATTTTGGGCCTCATCTTATTCTAGTCTTGGCATAATTAAGTCTTCCATAAATATTTCCATTTATGCTGTTTCTTTGTTTTTACATTCCTCTGCTTTATACAAATTTTTATAAAAGTGCCAAATATCTCTAATACCTCTAAAGGCTTACTGGTTATTTTTCTTACCATATGCTACCTAAGTTTGGCAGCAACCTTTTCTACTTTCTGTTGCCTAAGTCATTGTGCTAAAATAGGGACAACTTTTAAATACTGCCATTATAAACCTAGAAAGTTGCTAGAATATCAGGATTTGTGCCAGCATGTATTTTTTGAAGGATATGAAGTCTAAAACTGATGTGTGTGTCATTCGTTCAGTGACTTTATTCATCAGTGATTGACCAGGAAAATGCACATTTTATGAAGAAAGACCGAAAATATGAGGCAAAAATTTAGTCAATCTTTGAAAATTTGGACAGTTGAGAGGTATGGGGTGTATTAATATGTGCTAGTGTAATCCTCCTATTCTGCCAGTAGCCAGTTACTACTGCAAATCTTTCATTTTTTGTCTTTTGTTCCCTTCACCAGTCACTAGAAACAAACAGAATGTGGAAAAATAAGCATTAGCAAGTGATGTAATATTTTAATAAATGATGCCAGAAAAAAGCAGTTGTAGAACTGGTCATCCATGCATTTATTTTACCTGTGATTAAAGTATTAAATTGCCTGTCATCTGTGCTTATTTTCCATGTTTCTGTTTTTCTTTTTGTGATTTCTGATTCAATTTAAAATGTAGTAACATGAATTTGTTGTTTTCAGTTCTCTTCTGTTCTTCTGTCACTATTTTAGCCCAGTAGCAGTCATCATAATTATTCTCTTTCCTTTGTCACTGATAACTTTGCTGAGTGCCCACTATGAAATCTTTTCTTTCTTAAATTCACACAGGGGCGGCTTGTGCTATAGGACTGCAGCTCCCCACATGTAGAAAGAAAGAAAACGAAACAAATCGCGAAGTCCCGGAAGTCCACGCATGCCTGCTTGGAGTTCAGAACTCCAGACTGCTGTGTCGGCAGTCCAGATAGGGGGAAAGGTATCTCTGCCCTGCAGATGCCCAGAAGTCCCAGAAGTCTTTGCAGTAACGACCACATAGAACAGAAGAACTCCAGACTGCATTGTCTGCAGGCTGGAGCCTACTGTCGTGAGGAAACAATTGAGCCTTCTCACGGGGTAAGGGAAACTAGCCATTAGCTTGCACGGGACAGAACTGAGGAGACTGGAACAGACTGAAAAGCTTGTGCGGGACGGGACTGAGGAGAGGAGACTGGAATAAGCTTGCACGGGACGGGAACACTGAAAGGGACTGAGAACACACTGAATTCAGGGTGTGTGTGTGTGTGTGTATTTATTATGTTTTTTGCCAGAACTGGATCAGGAGAAGGAAAACCCTTGGACAGTTTGGAAAAGAAGGGCTAAAAATTCTTACAGCTCTCTGGATCAGCTTGCCCCTTCATCACACTTTTTGATCCCTTCTGCAGCAGACGGCTCAAACACTAAATCTCTATTCCAAAGGAGAATTTAAAATCTCATTTTAATCATCATCTGGAAGGTTCTGAAAATGCAGTCAAGCAAACTGCCTTAAAAGTATACCAGTGCTATATACTGGTGACTAGAGAGAACACATGGTGGTGGGTAGAGAATACCTCAGGCTTGAACCCTGTACCTTGGGTGCAGGTGACAAGGGCCTGAATTCCCTACCCACTACCATTTGTAAAAAAAATTGCAGATTTTTGCCCATATTTTTTCTGTTCTGTTCCTCAAAAAATTTGTGGTTTCTGTATTTTTGTTTCCTTACACAGTTAGTAGTGCAGTGGTAGCATTGTTGCCTGGCAGCTACAGGTTCTCTGGTTTGATTCTTGGCTGTGGTGCCTTCTGTATGGAGTTTGCATGTCCTCCCATCTTACAAAAACATGTGCCTGGAGTGTTTCTCCCTGGGCCTCTGCTGAAAATTGGCTTTTGTTCCAAGTCCGACTTTCCTGGTTAACAAATGTAAAATTGGCTTTTGTTCCAAATCATACTTTCCTGGGTAACAAATGTTAAATAAAAATAACAGGCATTTGAATTTCAGACTTCATAGTCTTCAGAAAGTACAAGGTAACACAAAACCTTTTATTCTAGCAATTTTCTAAGTTTATAAGATGGATATTTGAAATTTGTCCTTATTTTTGGGAGTGTATTCCCTCATTATAGGTTTCATCATTTTTTTGTCCTAAGGTTGAGAGCTATGGTGAGAACTGAATTCACTGAATATGTTTGGGGGCTGTATTGCCCCATTATTGGCTTTGTTCAGGTGTTTTGTGCTAAGAGGTTGACAGCTGTGGTGAGAACTGAATTCACTAACTGGTAGCTATTTAAGTTTCAGTCTTCCTCTCCTTCACAAAACAGCTGATTTGGCATAGTGGTATGTTGCTCTGACTGTTTTACACAGGGTCCTGGGTTCAAGTCTTGGCAGTGAAATGTATGATGGTAACACAGCATTTTATTTTAGCAACTTTCCAACATTATGCAAGTAATGTTTAAAATGTGTCCCTGGTTTTTGGGCTTTTGTCCCCCCCCCCCAATAAATGTTGTCTTTTTCCAGATTTCTTGTGCTGCAGAGTTCAGAGATACAGCTGAGTGTCGAGTAGATTTTACAAGGAGCTGAGAGCCGCAGGGGAACAAAAATTTAGTGCTGCTTATGCTGAGTCTGCTTGCATTGTTAATAGCACAACAGGTAGTGTACTTGCTTTGTATGCAGAAGGCTGTGGGTTCTACTCCCACAGTAGGTAGATGCATTGCTGATACTGTACTGTGTTATAAAGGGAGTGGATGCTGCAGATGTGAAATTGTTCAATCTCGCCGTTTGTTCTTACGCATGGGTTTGGAGTCGATCCTCGGCTCCGAGACAGCCACTTCTACAGCTCTGCATCTTGAGAAAGCTCGAGGCACAGTCCTATCCCGCAATCCCCTAGTGCTAACCCCCAGATCTAGTTTGCCCGGCAGCAGATGCATCGCAGAAGCTCGGGCCAGTAAACTTTTTCTGTTTTTCGAAGTTTTTCCATAACTTTCTTTATTAGTATAGATAGTTAGATAAATATATATATATATATATATATATATATATATATATATATATATATATATATTAGTCTTTTATTAGTGTAGTTGCAGAGAGTTATATATTCTTCTTCTTATTGTTGTTATATTATAACTTTTCTAAGGCAATTTTCAGGCCTATTATCATGTCTTTTAACAGGTGTTTTTTCTTTAGAAAGGCTTAAGTCCTTACTTTTTTGTGTACAGTGATACCTTGATATTTTCTTGTTTTTCAGGTTTTATAGGTATATGTCTAATTTTTGAACATATCTGAGAAGCAAAAATCAGGCTTTAAGAGATGTCTATGTGGACAGAAAATGTCCATCACGGATAACCACTCTTCCTGCGTCTACTGTCTTGGCCCTCTCCACTTACAGGAGGACTGTTCTATTTGTCATTCCTTCAGTGGGAGGGTCATGATGGAGAGATGCAGGAAGTTGGTAGACAGGGGTTTATTAAAGCCCGAATTTCAGGAGGCCCTTGACAAGGCTGAATTGGTATCCAAGTCTTCGAAGGGGTCCAAGTCTTCGAGAGTGTCGGAGCCAAAGTCATCGGCTCCAAGCACCTCTATTAAGATTCGGACACTGGCTCCACAGACTTCGGAGTCGGTTGTCGAATGTATATCTTTGATCGAGACTCCGGTCTTGGAGCCGGTCTCGGAGGTTCCGCCGCCATCGATCCTTCACTTGGTGACGACTTCGGCCCCTTCGACCCTCTCTTCGAGACCCTTATCTGATTCGGATGTGGATCGAGTGATACAGAAGTTAATGGAGAACTCGGCCCTTTCTAAATTGATCCAAGTTTCGTCCCAGCTGGTTTCGAAACTCGAAGCCCTCCCTGGGTCATCTATTGCTCCTCCTCCGTGACCTGTCGAGTCTTCGGAGCCGAGAATCGAAGTTCCGATGATGGTAGAACCATCGATACCGAAGCCTATAACTGTGCTTTCGGTACCGTTGACCTCTACGCCCTCGGAACGGATAGAGGGGTCCCGGAGCCGACTATCGTTCCTTGGTTCCGGGGCGGACAGTCGAACCGAGATGTCGGTACCGACTCTCCCCCTAGGAGCCTCGGCTCAGATTAGTTTGGCACCGTCCTCTGGATCGGAGCCCGGTCCCCCGGTCTCGGGGATTGTTCCTGGTTTCTCGAAACCAGGAAGGTCTTCGGATCCGGGTAGTGGTGCCTTCGACGCCATGAGGAAGGTCTTGTCGAAACAGACACATATCTCATCGGATTCTTCTTCTCCTCCCCCTAAGGGTCCACGTTCAACTTCTGTATCCTCGGCTCCTACTAAGCATCGAGACCCAATGCCTCAGTTGCCCCCAGTGGGTGCTCCCGGTTCCTCGGACGCTTCTCCAGAAGCCCCATCTGAAGAAGTACCAAGGAAAAGACTGTGCAAGAGGAGGCACATAGATTCCCCACAGGAATCTCTTACATCAGATACAGATTTAGATGAAGCAGAAGGGTCCCCACTGTCCCCCTCGGAGGATGTCTCCTTTGCGGACATCCTGGAGATCCTAAAACAGAGGGGAGATTGGCAGCCACTTAACCCTTCTGTGGATGAATCAGTATTGCTGAAGGCATTCGGGGCTCTATCTTCTACCTCCTGGGTGACCCCTCCCTTTGACGAACTTATGGACTTGATAGCTCGTAGGGCTTGGGAGACACCTGACACGGTGGAACCAGTTCCCCGCAGGCCGAATAAGTTCATAACAGCCCTCCAGGACAAGAGTTTTCTTACCAAGGGTGTTCCAGTGGATACTATGGTGGTGGCGGCAGCCACTAAGAAGGACATGTCAGAGTCCTCTTCTGCTGTCCATCCTCCTAATAAGGATTCCAAGATGATGGACAGATATGGGAAGCGCGTTTTCAGTTCTGCGACTTTTTCCATGCAATCGCTGAACTACTTGATGCATTTTACGCGTTTACAGAGGGATCTCCTCAAGGAACTCAGAGATACTCTCCAGGGTCGTACAGATGCTGCTATTACCGAGAAAGTGACAGCACAACTTAATACCCTTAACTCTGTAGTCAACTCCTCCATGAGGCTCATTTCATATGCGGCCGAAGGTGCGAGTAGAGCGGCAGCTTCAGCGATTGCTCTTAGGAGACAATCCTGGCTGCGGCTGTGCTCCTTTGCGGAATCCTTCAAGTCTTCTTTTACTAACATTCCCGTTTGATGGTGCCTCTCTTTTTGGCCCCAAAGTAAAGGAGACCCTCACTAGGTGTGAGCAAGAAGGGAAGACCCTATCTGCTGTAGGAGTCCGTTTTTCCGCCCCTTCCAGACCATACCTCAAAGGGCAAAGAGGCGGAAAGATGTGGTTCCATAAGACACAGGGTTCCTTTCAGTCCACACAGAGTGATAGTGCCCCTTCCAGAGGCAGAGGAGGGGGAAGAAATGGAAGATGCCGTCCAAATGGCAGAGGGGGTCCGCAAAACCAGGGCGACAGAGATACTTTCTCTGGCAAGCCTTTCCAGCACTCCTGAGAGGAGGCCCGACTGTCCTGCTCTGGAGGCAGTCGGGGGACGCTTAACTTTGTACCCGCTGGCCTGGCGAAATTTAACCTCAGATGCGTGGGTACAAAATATAATTATCAGAGGTTACGACATAAAATTCATAAACGTTCCCCCTACCACCAAAAGATTCCCAGATGTTCCACCCAATCTGCGGAATCAGGCAGCCTTAGAGATCCAGAAGCTGCTCAGGAAAAGAGCCATCCAAACAGTCCTGGCAGACCAAAAAGATACGGAACTTACTCAAGGTTCTTTTTAGTTCCAAAGAAGACAAGGGACTGGAGACCAATTCTGGATCTCAGCAGATTAAACACCTTTGTTGTGAAGGAGAAGCTTCGAATGGTCACGCTACAGTCAGTCCTCTCTTTTATACAGGAAGGAGACTGGATGTGCTCTATAGATCTCAAGGACGCGTACTACCATATAAAAATGGCCAGACCGTCCAGGAGATTCCTGCGCTTCCGGCTAGAAGCCAGTCATTTTCAGTTTCGGGCTCTGCCGTTTGGCCTCACCTCAGCCCCCAAGGTGTTCACCAAGTGTATGGCAGTAGTAGTGTCTCACTTGAGACAACAAGGATTCCGGGTGTTTCCGTATCTAGACGACTGGCTCCACCACCGAGTATCATCTGCTCCAAGCAAGAGATTACACAATCAGTCTTTGTTCCCATCTTGGCGTTACAATCAATTTAGAAAAATCTTCTTTATCGCCATCACAGCGTATCTCATTTATAGGGGTAGAACTGGACACTACCTTGGCCACGGTCAGACTTCCTCCAGAAAGGGTTTCAAAACTAAGGGAGCAAATTGCAATACTCCTTCAAAAGACAAAAGCTACAGCAAAACAGGTTTTAAGAGTCCTGGGATTAATGTCAGCTGCACTGGTTGCAGTCCCTCTAGGAAGAATGCACATGAGGATCCTACAATGGCTACTGTTCGCCCAGTGGTCCTATCAGCACCTGCCATTGTCACACGAAATTCTGATCACATCCTGCTGCAAGCAGGATCTACGATGGTGGATGCTATCTCAAGACTTGATACAAGGTCGACCATTTACCCTGCCAACCCCAATAGCGACAATAACCACGGACGCTTCCCTGATTGGGTGGGTGGGGGGCTTATTCCAGGGAAAGACGGTCCAAGGTCAGTGGTCCAGAACAGAATGCAAACTGCACATCAATGTTCTAGAGCTAAGAGCGGTGTTTCTAGCGTTGCAACACTTTCACAGCATCTTACCTCAAGGAACAGTGGCAGTCCAGACAGACAACATGTCAGTGGTCTGGTACATCAACAAACAAGGAGGAACAAGATCTTATCCACTATGCAGAGAGGCCCTCAGGATCTGGCAATGGGCTGTCTCCACCGGACGCTTTCTGATAGCAACGCACATTCCCGGGACGTCCAACATAATTGCGGACAGGTTGAGCAGAGCCATCCTCTTACCTCACGAGTGGTCTCTGAAATCTCAAGTGGCGGAAGCGATATTCCGCAAGTGGGGCCAGCCTTGCTGCGACCTTTTTGCATCACCGATGAATGCCAAATGCAGAAGCTACTTTGCCCTTGTCCCTCCACCAGGGAGTGTTCCCAGAGATTCACTGGTTCACGATTGGCCCCCGGGTCTCCTGTATGCTCTTCCACCCATTCCGTTAATCCCCAGGTTTCTACAGAAAGCCAAACGTCTGGAAAGGACCATAATTCTAATAGCCCCATTCTGGCCTCGACAGATCTAGTTCCCCTTCCTTCAGGCCCATCAAATCGAGGAGCCATGGATTCTGGACCCAGTTCCAGACCTTTTGACCCATGCTTCAGGAGCCCCTCATACATCCCTGCAGGCCCTAAAATTGACAGCTTGGCTGCTCCTCTTCCCATCCTAGCCAGGTCAAGCCTTTTGTCCACTGCGGTTAAACGTATAATTGTTTCCTCTCTTAAACCATCCACTACAAAGACTTATCGGAGCAAGTGGACACGTTTTTCTTATTGGGCATTACAACAAGGATTAGATCCAACAGAAGCGCCGGTCCACAAAATTTTGGAGTTTCTGTCTAAGATCTTTGAAGAAGGAGCATCATCGTCCACAGTTAGAGTCCAACTGGCGGCCATATCGAACTTTCATGTGGGTTACAAAAATTCTTCCATCATGTCCCACAGACTTTGCAAGGCATTTTTGAAAGGCACCTTTCACCTCCGCCCTTCCATTCGTAACCCAGTTGCTCCTTGGAATCTTAATTTTATTTTATCCCAGTTAATGTTACCCCCTTTTGAACCAGCCTCCACAGCCTCTCTTAAGTTCGTGTCATGGAAAACATTATTCTTGGTGGCTATAACCTCTGCTCGTAGAATTTCGAATTACACGCTATCTGTTCGACCTCCCTACTTGATTTTCCACTCGGATAGAGTGACATTACGCACCAATCCGTCTTTTCTCCCAAAAGTTTGTTCACTCTCAAATATTAACCAGTCCATCGAACTTCCCACCTTCTTCAAAGATCACACTAACAAGTTAGAATATATGCTACATAAGTTAGACGTCCACAGACAACTCAGATTTTATTTGCAAAGGACAAAAGATGACAGAAAATCAGACCAACTATTTATATCCTTTGCTGACCAAAGAAAAGGTATGGCGGTTACCAAAGTTACCTTGTCTAAATGGCTGACAGATTGTATTAAATTTATCTATTCACAGACGAAACAACAATTACCTTTTCAACCCAAGGCTCATTCTGCCAGGGCTATGGCCACATCTCTAGCCCATGCAGCCCGTTTGCCTTTGGATACTATTTGTGCAGCAGCAACCTGGGCGAAGCCTCATACCTTCATTCTCCATTATAAGTTGGACAAGAACTCCAAAGATAGGGCCTCTTTTGGTTCCACGGTTCTCAGGAACGTTCTCCCATGAGCCACCCAGGGTAAAGGAGCTAGGGACGCTACCCATGCGTAAGAACAAACGGCGAGATTGACAATTTCACATAAAGAAGTTATGTGTTACCATAGCATTCCATGTGAATTGTTCATCTCGCCTTTGTTCTTACTACCCACCCTCCATCCCCCGGCCTATGTTTTTTTTCGGAGAACGGGATGATTTGGATTCCAATTCAGCTTGTGTTCAACACCTTCTGTTAGTCTCTGGCTGCTTCTGTTGTCAGGGTACTCCTTTCATTATCTAGCTGTTTTTTGGGCATTGCTGCCCCTTATCTTTAAATTACTGCTAGCGCCTGGGGCGCATTGTTATCTTCTGGTGTTAGCAAACTAGATCTGAGGGTTAGCACTAGGGGATTGTGGGATAGGACTGTGCCTCGAGCTTTCTCAAGATGCAGAGCTGTAGAAGTGGCCGTCTCGGAGCCGAGGATCGGCTCCGAACCCATGAGTAAGAACAAAGGCGAGATGAACAATTCACATGGAACGTTATGGTAAGACATAACTTCTTTTTCTTGTTGGCGAAGATACCTAGTAACAATGAACCTGTTATCAGTTTGCCATCCATTCCCTATTGCAATATTACTAGCTTATCATTTTTTAATGCAACATAGGCAGTTTATTCCTCAAGGGCAACAGGCGCTTTATTTGTAGATGAAACAATGAAATATAAAGTTGTTTGCTAACAGCAAGCTCTTCATTAGTTACAGATCTCTTTAATGTGGAATTATTTAGATGACTTTTACTTCAGAGATTGTGCATATTTACTGATACTGGTGGACTGTTGAATTTTGAGTAGACTTTTATGATGGAAATGTTCTGAATCGAAACATTTTCAAAACAATAAATTTAAAACACCCTCTAACAGCTGTACTGTATTGTACAAGGAATATAATTTAATACAATCAGGAAGGTGTATCAATGTGCAAGGGGCCTATGATTTGAAAACAGCCCAAGTTAATATTTATCTGCCACTGGCAAAATGTATTTTCTTTGAATGTGGGTTTCAATGCTGTTTCAATGAATGGAAGTTTCAAGGGCAGAGAAGTTTTAATGCTAAGTCTATTTTCATTGCAAGACTGCATTGCTGTGTTTAGCAAATATCTATTAGTGTTTGTGCTGTAAAATGCAAAATAAAACTTTCAAATGAAATCCAAATCATCACAGAAGTAAAGCAGTATGCACATTACAGTATTTATGGTAAATGTGGCAAAATAACCAAGGAATGGGACATTGGAATGGCTGCAGGGGGAGGCTAAATTCAACCATGATTTTGTGAGGGGGGAAGGGCAGCAAACTCAAAGACAGCCCCGGCTGAACTATACCTCTCAACTGTCCAGATTTTTGCTAGTTATTTTTGGTTTGCTCCTCATAAAATTTGTGGTTTTCTGGCAAATCATTTTGGAATGAAGTCACTAAATAATGACAGACACTGAGTTTCAGACGTTATAACCTTCAGAAAAATGCATGCTAAAGCAAGACCTGTTATTCTGTCAACTGTCTTATATTTATACAAGAGCAATTTTTAGTACTGTTTGTATGTTCCCCCAATATATTTGGCCTTGTCCAGATTTTCTGCATTAAGAGGTTGAGAGGTATGTGCAAATAATCGCTTTATAGAATTAGGAATATCCAAACCTCTCAACTGTCCCCAATGTTTGCTCAAAATGTTGTCTCCCCCTAATAATCCCTCCGCAAAATTGCAGTTTTGGAAGAAAACGTGGAGGGTTTACAATTATAAGTAACTGTAATGATCAGAGTTATAGATTACTTTTATTTCAGAAATGCATGTAGATTCTCTTATTTTGTCAGCTGCTCAAGTTAACAGTACTAATATTAAAAAGGTGTCCTTTCTTTGACAGGTTCCCAGCTGTATTGTGTTGCAGTGTTATATTTTTGCATCAATTCTTTGGTCCATTTTTCATAAAATTGTGGTTTTCTGGCAAATTAGTGGCAAATCATTAAAGACTGAAGTTAGAAAATGGCAAACATTTGAGTTTCAGATTTCATACCCTTCAGAAAATTCATACTAATGCAAGACCTACTACTATTCTATTATCTTTCTAAGTTTATAAAAGCAATATTTAAAAATTGTCCTTATTTTTGGGCCTGTGTCCCACTTCTTTGTATGGATTTGTCCAGATTTCTTGCTCTAAGGTTGAGAGGTATGTCTGTCAGACCATCACCGTCAGCCAGAGACATTTCAAATTGTGACATAGTTGTTGCACCCCACTCCCCCATGTAGTGACTCTGGATGTGTCCAAGCAAGGCAAGCAGCAGTTATGCAGTATAATGTGCAGAGTATTCCCCCATCCAAGGTAGAAACGAGTACGACAGTGGCTTTTCATCTGTCCTTGATTTTGAAGAATGTTCTGGTTTTCTGTTATATTTTTATACTGTTGATTTATGCTTCTATTATTTAGAAAATGCATGCTGTCGCAGTGCCCTGTTGCTCTGTGTTTAAGTAGCAATGCTTTAATGACCATCAGGTAAGCTTGTCGGAGATTGTAAGTTGCAAGTAAATTTAAGAATTACCAACATTGAAAGCCTTTTTGTTGTTGCCATGCAGAGAATATTTACATAACTAGATAACCTATAAGCCTTAGGTATTGAAATGCATATGACAGTATTTGTAATAAGTGACAGGATTACAGTATTTTCAGAAGCTCATTACATTTGTTGGAGATATTTGCCTGCAGGTAGCTCTCAGTCAGCACGAATACCAAAGTCGTAGGATTTCTGCATCAGTTGCTGTCACGTCTTCCATGACGTCAGGTCTTCAGGGGTATACAACATGCAGCCAACGCCATTACATCAGTCTTTCTTGCCGAGAAGGAGCCCGAAGCAGAAGCAGTTCGCAAGTGCCGGTCGGCCGCTACCTGAAATTTTCATTTTTCCGAGTTTCAGACTTGAAGTCTTCTAAAGGAAAGTACCCTGTTTGGGATTCTTTTTTCTTGCTCTAACCGATGTCAGAAAAAATGAACAATTGTCTTGCCTGTGGAAAGCAAATACCTCACAGAGATTTTCATTCTTACTGCGTCATCTGTTTAGGCCCAGACCGCAACGTCCCTCGCTGTCAGCTTTGTGCCTTGTTTAACACCCGAACCATTTGTCATTGGGCTATTTTTGTAGCTAAATTTTTTCACCCTCGTTCTCTATATTCCAAAATGGCTTTGGTAAGCCATCCGACTACCAATCTTCCAAAAAAACGCAAAGACAAAAACAGAGACTGACCGCATAGGTCAAAAACTGCCGACGCTTCCGCTAAGCTAGTCGCCAGTCCGCTGGTACTCAGTGAGGTGCCTTTGCAGCCCCTGATGCCTACTTCTACAGATGTGCAGGCCTCTGCTAAGACGCATTCGGAGTCCGGAATGCTGCGAGATGCTTCTTCGACTATGGAACCTGTGGATGTCTCTACCTTGGATGGGTCCTGAGCCGCTGTGCAGACATCAGCTTCTGAGGGTGTATTCTGACCTATCGATGTTCATATTAAACTGATAGCTTCATCTCCAACTAAAACTACCAAGTTTTTCAGGCCCAGAGTTCGCACTATGCCTAGAAAACCAATGTCCAAAGCGCATGCTCAAGCTCCCATGCCACAAAAACAAATGCTTAGAATGCCTGAAGACCTTATTACTGTAATTAGGGGAAGCCAGCCTTCCCCTGCCAAAAGACAAAGAATTGAATTTCCTTCTGATGCTACAGACCAGGAGTCTGATGACTCTGATCCTTCTGATTACCAGGACATACCCTTATCTACCTATGAGGACTCAGATGCAGAGGAATCCTTTCTCTCTGCCTCCCCTCCAGAGGATTTTTCTTTTGGTGAAACCTAGCATACCTTAAGAGACCATTTCCGCTGGGAATGCCAGGACTATCCTCAGTCCAAAAAGAGACTCAGGGAATTTTTAAATTTGCCTCAGCACAGGCCTCTAGCTATACCCCCTGTCCTGGATATTGTAGATGATGTCTTCTTGGAGTCCAGTCTTACTCCTGACACCTTACCACCAGCTCCTAGAAAAAGTGACAGGTACTGCAGAGAACCTGACTCTCACAAATTTCTCTTTAAAAATCCTACTGCGGATCCAGAGACTATTTCCCAGGGACATCAAGCCATTAAGGCTACTACAGCCAAAAACCCTACCCCTTCAGACATGGATTCTACAGCTTTAGACAGATGGGGTAAGAAGGTATATACCTCTGCAACTCTTGCCATCAGGGCTTTGAATTGCCAGTTTCACATGTTGAAGTGCCAGCAACATATTATGGAACTAATTAAACAAAAAATGGTGTTACTTCCAGATTGTGCAGAAATTAAAGATTTACACGAGTTAATGCATTCTGCAAACCAAGTTAGTAAACATAGTTTGCAGTGTGGGTTTGATACCTTAGAAGCATCTTGTAGGGCTTTTGTCACTGGGTGTAACCTGAGAAGGCATGCTTGGCTAAAGGAACAAGTCTTGCCTGATCATGTCAAAGCAAAATTACTAGATGCTCCCTTAAATCAGGAGCGTTTGTTTGGCACAAAAGCAGAAGTTCTTAAAAAGATGGAAGAAAAAGCTAAATCTATGCAAACCGTCAAAGATTTCTTGCAGGTGCAGCCACCTAGATTCAGTAGGCATTGGCCTTCAAAAAACTGGTCCTTTCCAGTCCCTCTCAGGCCTTCTCAGTCCAAACCCAGGGGAAACAGGCCACCAAGACTACAGTGTCAGGGTATGCAGAGATCTAAACAATGGAGTGTTTCCAACTCAAAACCAGGGAGAAGTAAGCCACCCCCATATGGAAAAAGTTCACAATGACTTTTCAATTATCCTTCCCAGCCATGCCAAAGTACTTGCCCCCCTAGGAGGAAAACTCGCCCTTCATGCAAAAAGCTGGATGCCCATTATTGAGGACCGATGAGTTCTAAACATTGTATCCCAGGGATACAGATTCTACTTCCACTCACTGCCAACTCCAAGTGGGTTGCCAGACCTTTCTCCAAACCAGTGGGCAGAGGCTAAAAAGCAAGTACTTTCCCTTCTCCATATCAGGGCTATTCAACCTGTTCCAGTAGAACAAAGGGGACAGGTTTTCTACTCCAGACTGTTCCTGGTGCCCAGAAAAGAGGACTCTTGGCACCCTATCCTGGATCTATGTATTCTCAACACCTTTCTGGTGGTCCCCAAATTCAAAATGCTTACACTGCAACAGCTTCTTCCTATCCTAGCCAAGGATGCCTGGTTAGTCACCCTAGACTTAAAAGAAACTTATCTGCACATCCCCATAAGAGAGTCTTGCAGTAAATACGTACACTTCAGGGCAGGCTCCATGCACTATCAGTTCTCTGCACTTCCCTTTGGCTTATCTACTGCGCCCAGAGTATTCACAAAATACCTGACTCCAGCCATTGCATACCGCAGGCAGAGAAATATTCAAATCTACCCATACTTGGACGGTTGCCTGATTCAGGTGGACAGTCAGGAATTGCTACTTCAGCACCTGCCATTTATATAAGGACTTCTAATTTCACTGGGATGCACCATCAACGAAAATAAGTCACAACTGGTGCCCAGCCAACAAATTGTATTCCTGGAAGCAAGCTTGAACACAACTTCCCAGATGGCATTCCTCACTCCAGAAAAGCAGGTCCATTTAACAAACTATTTCAAACTAATGGCCAACTAAACCCAGCTGTCTTCTAGGAAAATACTGCAAGCCATAGAGTTCATGGTCTCATGCGTTCTGCTAATTCCATATGCAAGACTGCATATGAAGAAACTTCAGTGGTACTTAAAAAGTCTCTGGTGTCAACATTCTCAGGACCTGGAAACAGTGATTCCTATCATACCTTGTCTAAGGGCAGAGTTCCTTTGGTGGGCAGAAGCATGCAACCACAACAAGGGTCTTCCTTTCACCCAAACCCTGACAACAGACGCATCAGACTATGCATGGGGGCTCACATAGCAGGCAAATGCATTCATGGCAAATTGACCCCAGAACAAATTCCCTGAGTATCATTCAAAAAGAGATGCTAGCTGTACAGAATGCTCTGATAGTCTTCAAATACCTTATCCTTCCAGGACAGCTCCTGATAAAGACAGGCAACACCGCAATTATGTGGTACATAAACAGGCAGGGCGGAACTCATTCTTACCCACTCTGCAGATTAGCTGTGGCTCTGTGGAACACAGCCTTGAGGATCCAAGTGCACCTACAAGCTCAGTTCCTGCCAGGCAAGCAAAATTCACTGGCAGACGACTCAAGCAGAAATCTACTTGGCCCTTACGAGTGGAAACTGGACCCCAGCTCATTCAAACTTCTAACCCAGAGG
The DNA here is from genome assembly GCF_019279795.1 of Protopterus annectens. Taxonomy (NCBI): domain Eukaryota; kingdom Metazoa; phylum Chordata; order Ceratodontiformes; family Protopteridae; genus Protopterus; species Protopterus annectens. Next base: position 608,472,367 of record NC_056732.1, on the reverse strand, counting down.
TGAGGAACACCAGAGGTGGACCTTTTTGCCTCCCCCCAAAACCACTAATTGAGCAAATTTTGTACCAGGAATCCTCACAGCAGAGCCTGGAAGGTGGAAGCCCTATCCTTTACATGGGAAAACCACTCAATGTATGCCTTTCCTCCTCTGCCCCTCCTCTCAAGGGTACTACTCAAGATCAAATAGGACAGGCCCAAAGCAATCCTTATTGCACCAGACTGGCCACGCCAGCACTGGTACCCACTCCTACACAGTTTGACAGCAATGTCACCCTGGCACGTACATCACACACCTTCCCTGCTGTCTCAGCAGGAGGGACATATTTTGCATCCACAGCTGCAAACCCTAAACCTTACAGCCTGGCGTATTCCTTAAATGCACCACCAGCATCCCTCAGCAAACAGGTGCTGGACGTCATCCTTGAGGCTAGAAGGCCTAGTACTAGGAAATCCTATGATGAAAAGTGGAAAACATATTGTTCTTGGAGTCACTCCAAGGAAAGGACACAGCTGTGCCCAACTTACCTCAAATTTTTGATTACCTAGCAGAGCTGCTCCACAGAGGCCTATCCTTCTCATCCATTAAGATTCATGCCTTTGCCATCTCAGCTCATTATAATACTGAGCCTCCACTCTTTTCTCACCCTCTCAAACAGTTCCTGAGAGGAGCTAACAATTTAAGCCCCCCTAGGAGAGCTCCCACCCTGACCTGGGACCTTAACTTTGTACTAGAGAAGCTCACACCCCCCCCCCTTTGAACCTGCTGTTTCAGCAAAGTTAAAATTCCTCTCTTGGAAAAAAGCCTTACTTCTAGCTATTACTTCAGCAAGAAGAGTGTCAGAGTTACAGGCACTAATGGTGGTGGAGCCCTTCATTATTTTCCATGCTGACAGGGTTTCCCCTCAGGACTAACCCTTCCTTTATGCCCAAGGTGGTATCCAGTATGGCTCTAAACCAATCCATCCATTTGCCAACCTTTTTCCCTAATCCTCAGAATAAAGGGGAAAGGATCAGCTCAGGTTCTACCATGACAGGACTAAGCCTTTCAGAAAATCTGACCAGCTGCTAGTCATCTTTGTTACAGGGGCAGAGGGCAAGGCCATTTCAAAGCAAACCATTTCCAAATGGATAACACACTGCATCCATTTCTGCTGCAAGCACCATGGAAAACCTACCCCTTTGTGGATCAGAACTCATTCCAGTAGAGCTACTTTAACCTCTACAGCATTTCTCAGGGGAATCCCTACCAGGGACATCCTGGAAGCTTCAACCTGGGTTATATACACACCTTCACCAAATATTACCACTTGCCTATTTTTTTCTAAATCCAGAGCTGGATTTGCTACAGTAGTCTTACAAGGCTTGCTAGCCAGCCCTAACACCTCTTGACTGCCTCCACCCTTCCTCAGCTTTGAGAATCAACCCAAGTGTGATGAATGTAGAAGTGAAATACGAAGAACATAGTACATTTGTGTTCACTTACCATAAATGTAGCTGTTCGAGTGTATTCACTGTTGCAGTCCTGGTTTCCCTCCCTCCATCCCCCTGGTTTTCTATATCCTTTCTACCTATCCTCTTTATGGCCTTCTTTTATGGCAGGGGTATTTACGTTTTACTGGAGGTGTTCCACACCAAGTAATAGCTTCCTATTTTTGGTGCTCCTGACATCTGGGGCAATATAACTGATGTAATTGCATCGGCTGCATGTATACCCCTGATGACCTGCCATCATCGAAGAGGTGACAGCAACCGGCGCAGAAATCCCAAGACTCTGGTATTCAGGCCGACTGAGGGCTACCTGCAGTCAGATAACCCAAGTGTGATGACTGCAACAGTGAATACACTACATTTATGGTAACTGTACCCAACTGTACTTTTATTTTTTACTTTGATCATGTCTTCCCCATGAAACAAGTAGAGTGTTGTTGTCAGGCAGCAGGTCTTTTTTGGATAAGAAACATTTTTACAAATGGTGCTATCACAGATATTGCTACTTTCAGCATGTTACTTGGTAAATTTATAAAGCTGATTATAAATTATAATTAGAACTTTAGTGCAAGGAGAAGTGGTTAGAGTTGAGTGCTGCTTGGTTTTTTTTATACTTGATTTTGACTGGCATTCCAGTAATGTATTTAAAAAGTATTTTTTTTTCAGTCCTCGCAACCTTTGTATTTCCATCTAGCTATTAAGTAAGCTGTCATGTAGCCATTGCATTGAAATATTGTTTTTTCTTCTGCAGTTCATTTTGTCTTGATTGGACTCTCGTAATGACAGTTTGGCACCCAGGGTAGTGTATTTAATTAAAGTTCCGGTTGTGGTTTTGAGCATAGCTCCACCCCTTTCTAGTTGGCCCCACCCCTTTCCATTGGCCCCACCCATTCAGCTGTCTCCTGCAGCTCCCCTTTAATTTGATGTCACCAGCCGCCACTGAATCCACGTGTTCATTTCTTCCCAAATGTGCCTCCTGCAACATTGTTACTTGCACCCTACACTTGGTATAATTCAGTACTCTGTGCTTTTTTTGTTTGTGTTTATCGGTAAGATTGTTAAAATTCCATGATAATATGGACAAAGTATTCATGGTGATAGAAATCTTTTAGTCCCAAATGTTATAAATGACAGTTTTTTTGAATATATATTTTGTGCCCTTATTTATGTTTGCCTGGTTGAGCTCTTGTGTAGTTTCTTCTCATCTCAATTTGAGTCTGTGTCACATTTTTCAAGTGGTTTTCCTTTCAGTGAAAGAACTAAAGAAAATAAAAACTAAACATATTTTCAGACCTCCTCATCACCTTACCTTAGAACATATACAAAGCCATGTACATTTTCAAAAAAATAATTTACCCCATCAGGTGAGAGCAGTTGCCTCTAATCCATTTGCCAAATCCACAATCATTACCTAATCTAAAATTAAGGTTACTTGCGCCTAAAGCACAAGTTGTAGCCTGTGTTCTCATTTGTACTGTTTGCTGTATGTTATTCCTCTCCCAGATAATAAAAACAGCTTGCATGCTTTCAGTAAACATAAACATTTAGCCATAAGAAAATACACACTGGCTATCTTTAAATAAATAAGCTAAATTGTGCATCATTATATTAAGTTTATTAAGATACTAAAGCTTGGGAGGTAACTACTTGTTTAACGCATTCATGTCCCGCAGATTCAAACTTAATTTTCCGTAAACTGTTTGCCAGTGTACTTTTAAATATTTCTCACTTTATATGTTGTACAGTTCGCTCAGTAGTCAGTGTTCACACCGTTCATGGTTAATTGATTGCATCTGCAGACATCTCTTCTCAGAGATGATATTGAAAAAAAAATAATGACTTTGCATGTGGATGAAAGAATCTGTGTACATTTCAAAATTTCTCTCCTAGCACACTGTTCAGCCCTCTCATGATTGTTTGCTTATGTAGATGACTTGTCTCCCACTGAAAGCTTTTTTTCTGTTCATAGTTTCATAGGTTTGTTCTAGCTAAGAACCATTAGGACCTTTTTTAAACCTCACCATGCAACTCAAGTGTCTGACAAATTCTGGTACCTTTAATAAGTTTAAGCAGGGGCTTGTGGGATGCAAATTTACAGGCAGTAACCCGGGAGATTAACCATTTACAGGCTGCCTCTGTCCATTAGATAAATAGGTGCCACACCAGGGATGAATTTCCTGTTCCCCATCCAATTCTCTAAGTTGCACTTGAATTGGGGTAAGGTTGGAAATGGGCTTCACATGGGATGGAGCGCCTATTCCGGAGAAGGGTTAATCTCTGGGATACATGCCTGTCTCCCCAGCAAGTCCTGTGTATATTACAGGCAAAGTTTAGGTATTTAGAATGGGTAATTCTGTTGCTGTTTGTTTTGTGGATATGCAGCAAGTCCATCAGAGTGGTGCCCAATGTCTTTTATGCCAGGCATAGAGCTCCCCTCAGCAGCCCGTAGCAGACAGCATACAGGGATAGGGCTTTGGCACCGTCTTCATAGGACATGCTACTTATGCTCTGTATTCTTTTAGTGAGGAACCTCTGTGGATGTTCCAGTTGTTGGATGTGCTTGGCTAGTTATGTACCAAAGGGACATTGTACTCAATGATAGATCTGATGAATGCTGAATAAAGTGGATAAGTGACCTCCTTGGACCTGGATGCCATACCTTTGTCTATAAGTTTGTTTGTTTGTTTCTTTATTTAACATTTGTTTACTGGGAGTGTCTGACTAAGCCAAAAAGGCCCATTTTCAGCAGAGGCCAGTGGAGAAAACTCTAAGTGTACATTAGTAAAAACAAATAAACAGAACAAACTTATAAGTCAAGAGTGTAAAACAAATGCATGTAGAACATCATCATAAAACAGGAGTCTAAAACATAGTTACATTATACATATTGAACTGAAGTCAGAATTAAGTAACTAAAGGCAATAAAAAATAGTAGTACATATAATGCAGCAGGAATGTGGGACAACAAGTTGACAACAGTAGTATAGAATGGGATACTGATGTATCTTTTGCCCACAGGAATGGTGATACATTCACCAAGGCTGATCAAGTTGAAGTAAGAGAAACAGTACAAAGCTATAAATAGGTAGAAGGGAGAAGAAGAGAGAAGAACCAGGCAAATAAGCCACTGGGAGAAAAGAGGATGACATAGGACAAATAGGGTAAGATGACTCGGGGCTCATCCAAGTGTTGAGCAAGAGCATAGCCAGATTGCAGATAGATGAGACTTGAGAAGAGTTTTGAAAGTGGAGTGGTTAACAGTGGTGAGAATGGGTTGGCAAATTGAGTTCCAAATTTTGGCAATGTGGTTCAAGAATAAGGCACTGCCAAAAGTATTATTAGCTTTGGTGATTTGTAGGAGTTTGTTGAATAAGAGAAGGGTTCTTTTGTTAGAATAAGGTTTTACTGGGTCTTTAAGTGACAGATAGTTATATGGCTGGTAGATTATAGAGTGAGAGATTTTGAGTTAGCTCAGGTACAGTAGGTTAGGGGGTTCCAACCAGCCTAGTTTATGTAGTGCAGAGCAATGATGTGTTTTATTTGGGATGTTTGAGGCAAACCTGGCCATTTTATTGTAGCATTTTCCAGTTTATTTAGATTTGATTTCTTTAAGTTTGGGAAAATAGGGGAGGCATATAACAGTGTGGATAGTAGGTGTGTTTGGGCAATGGTGATCTCGGTGGGATTTTAGAGGAATGGTATGGCTATGTAGAGTGACCCAAGTTTTATATGGACCTTTTTGATTGTTTGGGCAATTTGTAGGTCACAACTGAGGGATTTGTCAATGGTAATATGTAGTAGTTTGGTGTGGTCCACTGCTCAGTGTTAGTGTTGTTAAGAGGGTAAATGGCAAAAGGGGTGGGAGGGTCAGATATTTTAACAGTGGAAAATAGTAGTAATTTAGTCTTGCTGGGATTTAGTATTAGTTGATTGGTGCCGTTTGGCGGAAAAGTATTGTTCTACATCTGTAAATGGTTTCTGAGTTTTTTTCAGGAGTTCAGAGGTTGTGGTAGCTGAGCTGATGATTATTGAATCATCTGCATATTGTATAATGCTAGCTGATGTGATTGCAGAGTGGAGATCATTTGTAAAGACTGTAAAGAGGATTGGGCCAAGTATGGAGCCTTGGAGTACTCCCACTGAGACTGGTAATAGAGAGTATATGTCATCTTGCCACTTTAATGTTTGCTGTTTGTCTGATAAGTAGCTGTGGAGCCATGATGGGGTAGAATGTGAAATGTTTAAGTAGGCTAGTTGTATTAGCTTTTGATGTGAAACGGTGTCACATTCTTTGGACATGTCAAGGAAGACTGATGAGACATAGAGGCTATTGTTTCTAGGTTGGTTAACTCTGTTAGAAAAGCTGATAATGTCAGATGTGTTGCTATGTTTGCGTCTGAAACCATGCTGTGTGTCAGAGAGAAGGTTATTGTTTAGGAGATAGGGAAGAACTTGGGAGTGTACATATTTCTCAAGTATTTTGGCAAGAGGTGGTAGTATAGCAATTGATCTGTAGTTTGATATTAGAGTTCAGGTGCCACCTTTGTGCAGGGGGATAATATGTGATATCTTCCAGACTTTGGGGATGTAATGTTCAGAGATAGATTGGTTTATTAGAATGGAGACTGGGTAAGAAATTGCATCAGCTGCCAGTTTCAGGAAAGAGTTGGAAAGTTAGTTGGCTGCAGGTGTTGAAGATATAAGTTGATGGAGAAGTTTGTTGATGTAGGATGTAAGTATAGATTTAAGGCTGAATGGTACTGGGTTGTTGGGAGAAGAGATTGGTATAGTCAGTGGTTTAATGGATTCTTTGGTGTGTGGGGTGGAGGGGAAAGGGATAGAGGAATATTTTTGGTTGAGAAGTTAGTTTCTGGAGGCCTAGAATTTCTGGGGTTATTTTGATTTCTTTGCTCGGCTGAGGCTTAGTAGGATTTTTTGTCAATTTTTAATTGTTTTTTTTTACTGTATTTCAAAGTTGTTGGTAGGTTTGGAGGTTTGCTTGGTTTTTGTTACCCAAGTATTGGGACCATGCCCTGTCTCTGTTTCATAAGATGTTTGGTGTACTTTGCTAGCCAAGGGGCTGGTTTTGATCTTACTCAGATTTTCCTGACTGGGGCTTCTTCATCTAGAATTCTAATGAATGTGTTGTTAAAGTATCGAACTGCTTCATCTAATTGGAGGTATTTTAGTGGGGACTAATTGCAGTGTTTTAAGAGATGGTTAAAGATATTGGTGTCTAAGTTATTTGTGTTGCAAATGTGTTTATAGCTAACTGAGTTTTTAGGGTTCATTTTGTGTTTTAGGAGATATGTGATCACTGAAGATGTCAGGGAGACATTCTGAGTGTTGGCATACGAGACGGCCTGTTGGTTTGAATCCAGTATGGATTGTTTTTTTACTGTATTTATCAATTCTAGTAGGGGTGTTGATTGTTTGCATAAAGCCGAAAAGGTTAACATAGTTTGATGAGTTATCAGAGGAACAGGAAGACCAGTCTAGGTTAAAATCGCCAGTGAAGATAGTGTCGTAGATAAAGGTATATGATGCCCAATTAAGGATATTTTCCATTACTGTAGAATTTTTGCCTGGGGGAAAGTAGACTGCGATAATGATAATGCGCCTGTTGTTGGATAGTTGAAGGCTGGATGTAAGCATTTCAGAGTTGTTGGGATCAGAGGGATAGCTATCTATTTGTTCTAGCCTGAGTGTGTCCTTGTAGATAACTGCGGTACCCCACCCCACTTGTTGATACTGTCTAATCTAAATGTATTATAACCTTAAGTGAGGAGTTCACTGTTCGTAATGTGGTTTTAACCAAGTTTCAGTTAGGGCGACTATGTGGGGTGTATATAGACTGTGAGGGTAGCATGGAGTTCTGTTTTGTTTAAAATTCCTTAAGTTAATGTTTAAGATTAGTAGGTCAGAGTTGTTGTATGGATGGTTTAGGTTATTGTGGTGGTTAGAGTTACTGTGTGTTAAGGTTAGTTGAGTATGTAATTGTGGGCCAGGGTTGGAGTGTATGCCACCAGACTGAAATAGTTGAGATTGTTTGCATGGGCATTGCTGGGCTAGTTTTGTGATTAAGTTTAGATATTTACAGAAAAATGTAGAAATGGGTTGAGTGAGAAGATAATTTATAGTGAAGAGTTCTGTCATATTGCACAACATTAAATGACTTCCTCACTGCTATAGACATGTGATGTCCAAATGCTAGATTACTGTCTATATGGGTCCCCGAGTCCCTGATTAGTGGGTCGACTCTTAGGGTGCATGTTGTTAGTATGATAGTTACCAGGGGTAGATGTCTCCCAGAAGGATACTGTTATGCATTTCTTGGCATTTAGTTTTAGTCAGTGGCTCTGACACAAATTTTTTGTCTATGCCAACCCTACCCAAGGACATTGAAGGTTGTGGAAGATTCTTTGACTATTCCTAATTTGAAATGGTCTGCAAGAGAAGTAAATGCCAAAAAGGAATGATCTCAGGACCTATCCTTGAGAGACTCTGGTTGTGATTGGCCTCTCTAATATAGGTGGATTTCCTACCTCTAATCTCCTGGGTCATGTCTTTGAGTCAACTGGCTATCCAGTGAGTGAGATAATGGTTCATATCTAGCCTCTTGAATTTGTCAGCAATACATGATTGAGGCATTGTGTCAGATGCCTTGGCCATGTTAAGGTAGGCAGTGTGAATCATTTTGCCTTCATCCTTTGCTTTGGTCACCTTCTCAAAAAAGTCCACGAGGGTAAGTAGACATAACCTCCCCTTGATGAAATTAAATTAAGTTGAATCCAGTGTCTGAAGGTTTCCTATATCATTGTTATCAGTTCTGGGATGATTCTTTCACTGGTTTTGCTTTGCATACAAGACTAGTGAGACTTACTGGTCTGTATTTGGTCCACCTTTGTGCAGAGGGATGACTGTAGCTGTTTTCCATTTGTGAGGCACAAAGCCTGTTTGTAGGCTGTGGTTAAATAGGTTAAATATCAGTACTAGTGAGCCTGATAGGTCATATTTTATGCTATTTAGAAGGAATCATAGGACATTCTTTGGATCCATCATTGTAGTGTTCTTGGCCTTAGAGAGCGCATTGAGGCAGTGTTCCCTTGTAGTACTAAGGGTGTTATATTTGATGTTGTTTCCTGAAGGGAGGTTGAGGGGTAGAGAGGGGTAAAGTTAGAGCTGAAATTTTCTGCCAGTAGATTTGCTATATTTTCTGGCTCAGTATAGTTCGCTGCATTAGCAATGAGCTCTGCAGACAACTGTGGTTTACCTTTGAGGTTGTAGATATAGCTGAAAAAATCCTTGTGGTTGTCCCTGTCCTGGGAGGCCAAATTTACCTCTTATTTGGCTTTGGTAGACTTTATTTGTCCTCTTGAGTTGTTTTGTTGAGGTTAATGAGAGTGCTTTTATTGTGCTGGGTGCTACACCTCCTAATTTTTGCCATGATTTTCTTCCTTCTGTTATTCAACCTTTTGAAGTTATTTCCACCAGGGTGGCTTTTTTTAGTTAGTTCTGTACTTATTCCTGATGGGTACAGCTGCTTCTCTGCAGCTACTAACATGCTTGTATAGGTTTTCTTTGAACAGTTCAGCATAGGTAGCAGTGTTTTCAGGGTTTTTGAAGGCTTGACATTTTGCCAGATTGTCACTTAAAAGTAGCCAGTAGGATGTTAGCCTTAGAGCTGTTCCTGAACATTCTGGGGTTAGCTGGGGTTCTGTTTTTTTATTTTTATTTTAAAGGAGACTGTTTTGTGGAAACTAATTATAATGGAATAAAATAGCTAATGACTTTGCTATTTTATTTATTATTTTTTATCTGCTAATGACTTTGCAAATACAAGAAAAAATACAATTTCTTTGCCTTTCATCATTTTATCTTAATCTTTCAAGCCAATTTCCTTAAAAAAAATATCTGTAGCTTAAACCAAAAGTATTACTGTAGATATCCATGTATATAAAATAGTAGGAATTATTCTACAGTAAAAAGTTGATTATCCAAACTAATTGGGACCTAGGGTAGTTCGGATAATCAAACTGTTAGGATAATGAAACATACATTGAACCGAATGAAAAAAACTTCTAAAATCTTGTTTTTCCTGCATGTAGGGTGTACATTTTTAGCCATTCGGCGATATCAGTAGACTGTAACGAATATTCTTCACACAGGCTACAAGCTCAAAAATATGCACAGGTGAATACGTATAAAGTTTACATATTCAGACTTTATAATTTTTCCTACCTGAAAACTTTGGAAGGCTGCATTCACATAATTTACGTTTCGGATAATCGTTTGGATAATCGACTCTCTGTTATAATTCTGAATATAATGTGATCTGTGCACTTTTACTGTCCATGCCAACTAGCCCAAGATCATAACATGATATTAAATTTAACTTGTTTCTATCCAGCCTTTCTCACCTTATTACAGTGTAAAGCTTGGATACCTTAGAACAACGAAAAAAAAAATAGTTGATTGTTTTAATATCTGTAACACATACTGCAGTGACCTTGTGTTTAAAATACTCCTGACTGCACATTTACAAAACTGCTTTACATTATAAAAGGTAATTTACATCATATTTTTGTACAAATATTAATAAGAACAAAAACTTTTCTGTAGAGTTTCTGCTTCACTTCATTCAGTGTCCTTCTAAACAATGTCATAAACTGAGATGCGTGTGTTAAAGTTCACCTGTCATAGTTAACAAAAGTAAAGTCTTTCTCAGCCAGGTTTTGCAAAGCTATGTTTCACAGGTCTATCCCTATGTTTAACAGGATTGACACTTTACAGTCTTTTATTTATTCACAAATTTTACAGTGCTGCTGGTCTTCTTCTCTGAGCACATTTGATTTATTTTTTCCTCTGAATTACTGGAAGCCATCCCCTATGCCAAAGTTGAAACTTGTACTGCTTTTTGACGAACAGCTGCAAGATTTCTCCCAGTTAGCGGTTTTCTTCTTCTTTCCTAGCTGGTCTCCTCTTATTTTCTCCCAATTTTTTCTGTGTGTCCATTTTCATCCAGTAAGTATAATTACTACTCAATAACTGACTTTTGCCCAAACTAGTAGCTTATTCTGGCATTTTCTTTTTTTAAGTTTTAATTTTTACAATAGGAGAGCTCTAACAAACATGTTGATCAGTCTGCACCCATCTTGGAAGTCCCTATGGCTGATGTGTTATGACAGGTGAAGGTAGATAACTTTTTCAAAGATTTTGTTTAGAGTAGCTAGGCTGAGTATGGAGTGATAGTGAGAAGGCAGTATACATTTTTGTTTGCTTTAGCAAGGGTTTCACAGTATCAGTTTCCTAAATTTTAGGTATATTGCTATTAGAGAGAGAAAGAAAGAGAGACAGAGGGAGAATCTAAATATCTTGGACTGGTTTCACAATGAGCTCTTGAAAATGGTAAATTAACCAGTGGTATAATTTATTTGAGCCAGGAAGGCCATCGAGGTGGATTCTGCTAATAGTGATGCAATATCCTTTGAAGAATGTTTGTAATAAAGCACAGTGGTGTATTCAGGGCAAGTGGGAAGCCTGATGTCGGGGATTGAAGCCAGGACTGGAAAGGTCATTGAAGTGTTCGAGGAATAGTTCTGCTAAGACGCTGGTGGGTGTAGGTTGTAAAGGAGTTGGGTAGGTTATGTCCTGTGAGATGATTGACCTCTTCCCAAAATGTTTCAGGGCTGTGGTTTAAGGTGTTTTAGTGGTATAGTGTTGAGTGGGATTCATGGCATTTTATCACTTGCATAGTTAAGTTTCACAGGATGATGACCTGCTCCATGTTGTGTGTAGTATTATTGGATTTCCAGGTATACCAGGTTTCTTCTCTGAATTTTAAGAGCTTTGAGTTGCATGTTAGTCATTGTTTGGAGTTGGATTTATGTAGTCTTGAAATTTAGGTGAAGCAAGAGTCTTGGATATTAGATGCTATCTAACAGCTAAGTTAGAAGCTTATTCCCCTGGTTGGTAATTAGTATTGGTCAGAATAGGTGTCCATTCTGTGTTAGAGAGTGGCTTTAAGGCTGCAAATGTTGAGTGAAGAGTTAAACCTGGATGAAATTAGTTTGTGGGGATCATTTTATGTTGTATAGAGAAGCTGATTGGGCACTGAACACGAAATGAGGGAGTGTGAAGTTGATGACACCTAAGTAAAGAAGTGTGTGATGCTTTAAGATTGTCTGTGGACTGTGGTGGGTTGATTTAATGGCTGTCTTAAATTTAGATCTGTTAAAAAATTCTGATATATTGAGGTGAATGGGATTATGAAGTTTACAGTTAAAATCTCTTAGGATTACCATATTTTTGTACTAATCTTTTTAATTAGGCATTTAAATTTGTTTCTGATGCATGTGGGTAGGGTAGGTATGCAGCTGATGTGTGTAGATGATTGTTCTTGGTTGATTGTATTACTGACAGTAAGCAGTTTGGTAGTGAGTTGGAGGATGATGGCATTACATGGGCAACTAGTTTGATATGAATGTGGGATGTGTAAAACAGTACAGATGTCCTTCTATTCCTATGTTGCAGTATTCTTGGTGTGGGATTTCCTGCCTTCAGGCGACTCGTACATCGGGTCCTATACAAAAGCTTCAGCTTGGCTGTTGCAGCTGCGTGGGACATCACACGTAGGGCCATAAACCAGGGACCCTATGTGTGACGTCTGCATGCACAATCTTCAGAACTTTTCAGCCGCAGATGACTTTGCATCATACGATCGCTCTCCAGACGTAGATCGACTATAGATAAGTAACCCTTTGGGTTTTTGCATTTCTAATATTTTACCGATCTTTCGCATTGCTTAGGCTTGGTTGTTGTAGCTTTTAGCTGATGTCAGGGGAAAAAGGGAAAGTGCCAATGCGGGTGGCAAATTCCCCATAAGGACGCCCATGACAAATGCGTTTTCTGCTTAGACCGGGAACATGACCACAACGCCTGTCCTATTTGTAAATCTTTTGTTCCTAAGATCTTACGTAGCTGCCTTGCAGCTTTAAATCTTTACTTAGAAAATCAGCGCCTCAAATGGCTGGCTCTCAGGATGGATCCCACTTCGGAGGCCGCCCAAGAACCTCCACGTAAGAAGGCCAAGATGCCTAGGCTTTCATTGCTTGCCGCTTCGCACCAGGGCACCCTGCCAATTGCCGATGTAGGAGTTGAGTGCTTGGCGGATCCATCAACCTCCTTCTCGGAGGCCGCTGCACAGCCGACGACCGGCACATCCACAGAGCCTTCTCAGACACCAATGCCTGTCGATGTCAAGGGGGAACCAGATTTGGTGGTTCCTTCGACCGGGATCCAGACCTCTGATACAGCCGCTGCCAAACCCGGCTGTAGACAGACTCCTAAGGCCACTCCGACCAAAAAGAAGCAGAAAACAAAACACATTACTCCTGCTTCTGAAGCCCTCCAGACTGGGAGGCCTTCACCTCTTCACTTATGCAGGCTTTTATGGCCCTTAGGCCTTCTGCCTCACCCACTACTACATTGCCTCTGATAAGCCCTAGGCCTCCCTCTTCTTCCATCCCCATGGCTTACCTCCTTGAGGAAGAAGATCATGAATCTTCCTCCAAAGGAACTGACCCTGATAACTATCGCCCCAAAAGCCTGACTAGCCTGGTCTGCAAGGCTATGGAGCGCATCATCATGGAACTCATTAACAAAGACATTGGGAACCTCCAAACACTTGACCTGACCCAGTTCGGCTTTGTTAAGGGCAGATCATGCCTACTAAACCTGGTTGACTTCGAGACAGTCACCAAGGCCATAGATGAGGGGAAGGTGGTTCACACAGCATACCTTGACCTTGCCAAGGCTTTTGACACCATTCCCTACTCGGGAATGATAGAAAAACTCACCCCTACATCACGAGATGGGTTTCCAACTGGCTTACAGACCAAACTCACACGGTAGGAATAGCGGGCTCCAGGTCCGACTCTAAACCAGTCACAAGTGGTGTCCCACAAGGCTCGGTCCTGGGACCCCTACTGTTCAGCATATACTTCTCCGAAGTACAGGCAAACATAGGAGGACTATGGCTAACCAAGTTCGCTGATGACTGCAAACTGGGAGCCATAATTGACTCTCCGGCTGACATGGACATTCTCCAAAAGGGCCTTACTGAGACGGACACCTGGAATCAAAGTCATGGTCTCAAGCTAAATGCCAAAAAATGCATAGTCATCCCGTTTGGGGAAAAAAAAAAACACCCATGAATTACCACATAGGTGGCAGTCCCCTTAATACAGAAGAGGTACAGAAGAGGTAATAAGAGATCTGAGGACCCAGGTAGATAGTAATCTCTCCTTTGACAATCATATTGCCAAAGTAGTTAGGAAATCCTTCTATGTAGCCATCTAATTACTAAAGGGTTCACATGTAGAAATAAAGAGGTTATAGTGCCCCTCTACTCGTCACTCATCAGACACATCATAGAGTACAATGCCCCATTTGGGATGTACCTCACAAGACACTTCCAACAGCTGGAAAGACCACAAAAGTACCTCACCAAGAGGATTACTGGCCTCAAACATATGTCCTATGCAGCCCAACTGGAAAAACTCTGGCTGTACTCAGTGGCATATTGCTTACACAGAGGTGATCTCTGCCTGACTGACAAAGCCATGTCCAACTCAGAATTGATGGACATGCTCCACCTAAAGAAATCCAAGTCACTGCGAGCCACTCGCTCTAGTGAGCTAAACCTCGCCACAACAATAAATAGAACATGCTGGAGGGATGGATTCCTGTCACTGAGACTCCCCATGCTTTGGAACAAAATTCCTAACTACATTAGGAAGAGCCCCTCACTAACACTCTTCAAGAGAAACCTTGACGAGTGGATGGGTAACAGAAAATATACCCCTGGGATCACTTCATTGGCTCTTCTTGACAGAGGCTCAGTTAATCAATGGGGCGGCGAAAGCTGACACACTCTGGCTAGGCTTATAAATGCCCTCGGGCAGATAGCCTAGTACCTACCTATGAACATACTCTTCCTTGGATGAATCCATCTCTTATGCATCCCAGATTGCTTCTCCCAAGGAATATTATTCTCCTGATGAGGATTCTGTGGAAGGGGATTCTCCAACTGAAGACATTATATTTGGTGAAACCATCACCAAAATGAAAGGTTATTTCAAATGGGATACTTCCCAAATGACAGAAACCCAAAAAAGATGCTTTGAACTGCTGCAAGTGGAGTCCTCCTCCCCTACAGCTGTACTCCTGTTCTTCCAGCATACTTGGATGCCTTTACTGCAGCTTCTAGAACACCTGACTCACAGCCTCCTGCACCTAAGAGCCCAGACTACTTCTACAAGGTACCAGAGGAACAAAAATTCCTCATAAAGCCACCCTTAACTGACTCAGCAGTGATCGCCACTGCCCCTGATAAACAGTCTAGGTTAATACCTTCTGCCTCCCTATTACCCACGGATAAAGATAGCAAATCCATGGATAGGAAGGGCAAGAAGGTGTACACTTCCTCCACTTTGGCCTTCAGAGCCATTAACTATCAAACACATATGACCAAGTATGCCTTGGACTTTGTATCCCAAGCCACCTCTATGCTGGCTTCAATCCCTGACAGTCCAATTAAGATGGATATCTCCTCCAAATTGTCCTTCGCCCTACAAGTGGCAGGACACTCCATAAGATGCAGCTACAATGCTGCAGAAGCTTCTGCTCGCTCTGCAGCATCAGCATCTGCCCTTAGGAGATATTCCTGGCTTAGACTACAGAATCTGCCAGAGGACTTCATCCAAAATCTTGGACGCCCCCCCCCTAGATTACAACTTCCTCTTTGGAAAGCAATCTGCAGACCTATTTAAGAATCTGCAAGAAAAAAGCAAAGAATTACAGGATATAACACATCTCCTGGTATCCCCTATACCCAAATTTTATAGGAACTACCCAGCTAAGACTACCTTTGTTAGGCATAACCTGCATTCTGCTGCCTCCTCCTCCAGACCCAGAAGAGGAACTAGAAGACATTCCTCATCTAGGCCTACTGGGCCACCTCCTCAGCCTAGACAACCCTTTCAGGACAGGGGAAGTCCTAATAATGCGTGACTGCCTTACCCATCTGCCCCTCTCAGCTCGCCTTACCCACTGTCTCCCCTTCTGACAAAAAAAAAAAACACTACAGACCAATGGGTATTAACCATTATTCAAAAAGGGTACTTTCTATCCTGGAAACACATTCCCCCTGGAAGGGCATTCCATTTACCCCCCAAAAAACAATGCCATTTTCTTTCAGAAATTCTGCCAGACTTGCAACAACAAGGCACAATAGAGCCAGTTCCCACAGGACAAGAAGGAAAGGGATTCTACTCCTGCCTATTCCCGGTCCCTCAAAAGGACGGTTCCTGGAGACCCATTTTGGATCTCTCCTCCCTAAACCTTTACCTGCAGGTACCCACCTTCAAAATGCTATCACTTCCCACTCTGTTACCCCTCATACCCTCAAATGCTTTCATGGTCACCGTGGACCTAAAAGATGCTTACCTGCACATTTCCATCAGGGCCTCACACAGACATTTCCTGTGTTTCTCTGGCCCATCCTCACACTTCCAATTTACGTCCTTGCCCTTTGGTGTATCCACTGCCCCAAGATTGTTTTTAAAGTATCTAGCTCCAGCCATTGCCTTCTGCAGGATCCAAGGAATCCAGATTTACCCATATCCAACAACCTTATCCTAGCACAATCCAAAGATTACCTCTTAAGGCATTTACACTTCACTATGTCCCCTCTGCAAAGTCTGGAGTTCACCCCAAACCTCAAGAAGTGCTCCCTGAACCCAGACAAGGACAAGATATTCCTAGGTTGCAAAATCAATACAGAATGAATGAAAGCCTTTCTCCCACAGGACAAGGTTCTGTCTCTAACTTCCCACTTCCAGGAAGTCTTGTTCTCCCAGGCAGTCACTGCAAAGCAATTCCTTCAACTCCTGGGATTGATGGCAGCAACCATTTCCATGCTACCATTGGCCAGAATGCATATGCAAAAGTTGTAATGGTACCTCAAAAATATCTGGTCACAACACCAGAATCACTTGGAACAAGTTATCCCCCTTCTTCCCTGTTTAAAGAAGGAAATCATTTGGTGGATCCAACAAGTACAACTAAACCCGGGACTTCCACTGCTGTCCCCTCAACCCACAAAAATATTGCATACAGATGCCTCAGACTCAGGCTGGGAAGCCACCTTGCACTCTTACAGAGTCCAAGCCCAGTGGCAACCTCCCATGATAACCAAATACATCAATGTAAAGGAGATGACAGCAGTTCTTTTAGGTCTACAGACCTTCCTACCACTATTGCTACCAGGTCCTCTTCTGATAGTGATGGACAATACCACTGTAATGTGGTACATCAACAAACAGGGAGGTACCAAGGTATACCCAAACGGAAACAAACTGCAAACTGTTAAAAACCAGACGGCACACGATAAGAGAGCTGAGAACCAATTTAATCCACAAACTGTACAAACCAAGTAGTAGTAAGCGCTTTCGGCAGGTTTAAATAACCCGCCTTCTTCAGACAACCACAAGTTTGTGAAAAAGTTAATTTATACATTTAAGTTAAAAACTTTCAACCTATTAGGTTAAAATGCATTATTGCAATGAATTAGAACCATGGCAACCTTAAAACGGCAGCTCCGCCGTACTAAAAACTATATATGGCTATAAGCCAACATGAAAAATGGATTGAACGTATTGTTACAATATATACTAAACCAGAGCAAGGAACAATATAGCAAATTTGCCTGTTAGGGCATTTTGCCATAAATTATGATGCACACAAATAATTGCAAATTGTATTAATTATCAAAACCTAAAAACTGACATTTATAGTTATAAATATCAAAGAATATTAAATACTAAGCAGTTTATAACCTATAAAGTCAGAGAATGTTGTAACATCAGTTGTATCAGTAATAATCTTAAAAAAAGTCTAAATAAAATTCTAAATATTGTACGCTACAAGTTGGAAAGAGTAGAGTTACATACTAATCATATCGTTACAACCCCTAGAGTAACCAACTTGTCAGTGGACAAATTCATATACTAAAAAACAATTTAGAAAATGTATATGAAAAAATCATTATAAGTAGATATGAATTACAAACATGATAAATTAATTACAAAATACATTGGTAAATATAATTAATTTCTACCTATTAAGAGATAGCCATTTTAGTACACATTTGATGGACAGGCCTTCATTTATACCAGGAAACACATGGGCCCTAGTTCTTATCTGCCATAATAATTCATCAATTTCCAACAGAATCTGCCAAGGTCCACCTCTCGGATCTATTCCTCTCTGCTGTAATATAAAGAAATAGAAAGCATGGCCTGAAAATTCAAGGCAATGCCTTGCTAGGGCATTGTTGGCATCTGCTTTAGTGACTGCATATTGGTGTTCATAGATTCTGTTTTTTAGCTTTCTCTCGGTTTTACCGATATAGAAAGCTTTGCAAGAATCACAAATGGCTGCATAAACAACAGACATGGAGTCACAACTATAATGCCCATTGCATCTATACTCTTTATCATTAATTGTGCATGCTGTTATTATTCTGATGAATTTACATTGCGGACATGCACCACATTTAAACATGCCGCAATGTCTATTAGGCCTACGGGCTTGTTTTCTTTCGAATATACTTTTCATGTTTTCCCCCCTCCTGTATGTAATCTTCGGGCAGTCACCGAATAGAGTACACAATGATTTATCCTCTTTGATTACCCCCCAGTTCTTGTTAACAACTTCTCTGATTTTTGTTGAATCAAACGAGTAAGTATGTAAAAAGCTAATACTAAACTTGTTAGTTATGTTGTTAGAAATAGCATTACTACAAGTTTGCATTATTATATGGTCATTTAGGTGTTGTGAGTCGTTATCTGTGTGACCAAGAAGTAAGGGTAAGAAATGTCCGTCTCTCTTTTGTTAGTTACTTCAATCATCACATTTGAGACCATAGACTGGGGGTAACCTCTTGCAATAAACATATCAAAAAGGTTATTGCATTCTATAATAAAGTCAGCTGGATCACTGACCATACGGGCTGCCCGCACCATCTGCCCTTTGATGACTGATTTCTTTTGATGATACGGGTGATTGCTTGAAAAGTGGAGAAAAGCGTTGGAATATGTTGGTTTCCTGAATATTTTGCTTTTTAGCTTTTGATTATGTGTATCCTTAGTCAATAAAATGTCAAGATAGTTAATCTCCAAATCATCAAATTTGTATGTGAATTCCAAAAAATTTGTTAGCTTAGTAATATTTTCAATAAATACTGGAATCAAGTCACTATTGCCTTCCCAAATGCAAAAAATGTCATCCTGGTAGCGAGTATACCAGGAGACATATTTGGAAAAAAGTTCTTCCTTAAAGAGATAACTAGACTCCCAATGAGCTAAAACCGCGTTGGCGAAAGATCCGCCACAGGGCGAGCCCATAGCAACGCCGGAGGTTTGCAAAAAGTACCTTCCCTCAAACGTGAAAAAGTTATTAGATAAAACTATTTCTAATAGAGTCTCTATCAAATTAATGGTATCATGGTCCACTTTTTTTGACAGCATGAATTCCCTAACCCAAGCTAGACCAATATGCTGTGGAATGACAGTATATAGGTCTTTAATGTCAATCGTGAGGAACAACATACTGTCATTGTATATAAGAGTGTTTATATTTTTGAGAAAAGACCATGAATCCTTACAGATATGAGGTTCAGAACTAATCAAGGGTTTCAAGATGTTATCCACATATTTTGCACAACCTTGGGTGATGGACCCTCTGCCATCTATAATAGGTCTAAATGGAGGCGAAGTAAGTCTTTTGTGTAATTTTGGTGTTCCAAAAAAGGCCGGAATTTTAGGAGCTGGCATGATCAAGTAGTTAAGAGTTTCAGTGTCAATGTATCCTTCCAAAAGAAGGTCATTGAACATACTATTGATTTTTCTATAAGCTCCATTTATTTCATTCAAAGATGAAATTTGATAGGCAGGTGAATCAAGATGTTCGAACAAATACTCTACGTATTTGTAGTGATCCATGAAGGCTAACCCCCCACCCTTATCAGGTTTCATAACCCTGATTTGACAATCTTTGATTAGTTGGATAAAATCATTCTCTAGGGGGGTGATGTTATAAAAGTTTTTCTGTTTGCTGTATAAAGTTTGATTCTTAATAGCCCACATATCCATTTCACACATTTTTTCAAATGTTTGCAAAGTGGAGTGTAGCGGTGGGTTATACGTACTAGCTACTCTAAGTAGGTTGAAAACAGAAGAATTATTACCCATTAGGTAATTTAAGTTTAGTTTGCGTATAAAAACCTTCAAGTCAATGATAAGTCTGCCTATGTCCATACTACGGCCTGGTACAAAAGAAAAATCTTTTGCTAGAAAGTGGCCCATCCTCACACTTCCAATTTACGTCCTTGCCCTTTGGTGTATCCACTGCCCCAAGATTGTTTTTAAAGTATCTAGCTCCAGCCATTGCCTTCTGCAGGATCCAAGGAATCCAGATTTACCCATATCTGGACAACAACCTTATCCTAGCACAATCCAAAGATTACCTCTTAAGGCATTTACACTTCAATATGTCCCCTCTGCAAAGTCTGGAGTTCACCCCAAACCTCAAGAAGTGCTCCCTGAACCCAGACAAGGACAAGATATTCCTAGGTTGCAAAATCAATACAGAATGAATGAAAGCCTTTCTCCCACAGGACAAGGTTCTGTCTCTAACTTCCCACTTCCAGGAAGTCTTGTTCTCCCAGGCAGTCACTGCAAAGCAATTCCTTCAACTCCTGGGATTGATGGCAGCAACCATTTCCATGCTACCATTGGCCAGAATGCATATGCAAAAGTTGTAATGGTACCTCAAAAATATCTGGTCACAACACCAGAATCACTTGGAACAAGTTATCCCCCTTCTTCCCTGTTTAAAGAAGGAAATCATTTGGTGGATCCAACAAGTACAACTAAACCCGGGACTTCCACTGCTGTCCCCTCAACCCACAAAAATATTGCATACAGATGCCTCAGACTCAGGCTGGGAAGCCACCTTGCACTCTTACAAAGTCCAAGCCCAGTGGCAACCTCCCATGATAACCAAATACATCAATGTAAAGGAGATGACAGCAGTTCTTTTAGGTCTACAGACCTTCCTACCACTATTGCTACCAGGTCCTCTTCTGATAGTGATGGACAATACCACTGTAATGTGGTACATCAACAAACAGGGAGGTACCAAGGTATACCAATTGTGCAGGCCATCCCTACGAATTTGGGGCCTAGCATACCAGCACAACCTATCCCTGCAAGCCAGTAAGATTCCTTCGCAGGACAACAAGCAAGCAGACCTCCTGAGCAGAACATCCTCTCCACAACACGAATGGATGCTGGACAGGATGGTCTTTCTAGATATAGTCCACTGGTGGGGCACTCCACAAATAGACCTGTTTGCCTCCCCCTAGAACAGGCAGCTACAGACCTTCTGCACAAAGACTTACTCCCCCCAAGCCTGGAGAGTAGACTCCTTCAGTTTCACCTGGGAGGGGAAGTTCCTGTATGCCTCCCCCCCCCTTTCCTCTGATTCAAGAAGTCCTTCTGAAAATCAGGAAGGACAAACCAAAAATCTTGCTAGTGACTTCCTATTGGCCAAGGCAGCACTGGTTCCCCCTTCTATACAGTTTAGCCAAGGACAATCACTGCAAGTTACCCCACAAGGTGGACCTTCTGACTCAAGACAAAGGAACTTTCTTACACCCACACTTGCAAATGCTATCCCTGACTCTGTGGGTGATAAATTACTAACCCCATTCAGACACCACTGTTCAGAGGACGTGCTGTCAGTCCTGAGGGAGGCCAGGAAATCCACTACTAGAAAATCATACCTTGCCAAATGGGAAAGATTTACTCATTGGTGTCTGGGATAGGAAAGGGACCCCCTACGAGGCTTACACCCCCCTAGTCCTTTCATATATGTGTCAACTTTTAAAGGGTGGACTTTCCTATTCATCAATGAAAGTGCACCTCTCCGCATTATTAGCCTGCTTACCTCTAGATCCCCCCTTGTTAGCCAGGCTACATGTGAAACTCTTCCATAAAGGGGTCTTATACATCAGACCACTCCATGGGGCCTGAACTTCATCCTGGAAAAACTCACCCAGCTGCCCTTCGAGCCGGCTAATACAGCCTCTCTACAGTTTTGTACTTGGAAAACAGTACTGTTGGTGGCTATTACCTCTGCCAGAAGCGTTTCCGAGCTACAAGCCTTAATGGCATGCTCACCTTACACCATTTTTCATAGGGACAGGGTCACACTTAGAACTAACCCTTCCTTCATGTCCAAGGTAGTCATTGACTTATCTCTAAATCAATCCATTAACCTACCCAATTTTTCCCCTCTCCCACTAACCAAGGAGAGAGGATACTCCACTCCCTAGATGTGCACAGGTAACTGAGATTTTACCTGGACAAGACTGAAGACATTAGAAAAACCAAACAGCTCTTTGTATCTTTCTACCCCAGGGCATTGTGCAGGGAAATCACCAAGCAGACCATTGCATCCTGGATTTTCCAAGACCTTCCAAAAAGGTGTGGACACAGCTTCCATTATGGAAGCAGCTACATGGTCCACTATCCACACTTTCACCAAACATTACAAATTGGACCAAATCTCCAAAGCATGGGCAGGATTTGCCAGGGCAATCCTACAAGGCTTTGTGGAATCATCTTCTGCATCCGCCACCCTTTCATCAAACTAAGCTGTTGTACTCTCCCACACCAAGAATACTGCAACATAGAAATAGAAGGACATAGAATAGTTGTGTAAAATCTTACCACAACCATAGATGTCCTTCTCTTCCATGTTGCAGTATTCCTTCCCACCCACCATTCCCCCATACTGACTCTACCAGTCTAACTGCTCCCTGATGCCTCTCTCCATTACAGAAGAGACCCATGGCCTTATACATGTCACTTGTGGCAGCCTATCCTGTTGGGCTATCTACTTTGCCTGCTTAGCTTCAAGTTCTGAGGATTGTGCGTTCAGAAGTCACACATAAGGTCCCTGGTTTATGGCCCTACGTGTGACATCCCACACAGTTGCAACAGCCAAGCTGAAGCTTTTGTATAGGAGCCGACGTACGAGTCTCCTGAAGGCACGAAATCCCATACCAAGAATACTGCAGTATGGTAGAGAAGGACATCTATGGTTATGGTAAGATTTTACACAACTATTCTTTCCTCTGCCATTTCTGGAAAATTGTCTTGAGTTAGGGTGGCAGGTTAATCCAGGAAACAGATGAAACAGTGAAGGGCTGTGTGGTTTAAGACAGGATTATGTAACAGCTAGCAGGTCTGGATAGGGAAGAGATATTAAGACATTAATTTAATCATGTTTGTTCTGTATGTTTAGTGCATTTAAAAGATTGCAAAACCGGTCTTGGGTATCTTTTGATGGTAACCTGAAAATGTAGTAGTAGACTGTGGACTATTTTGTAGAGATAGTTTGGAATTTTGATCTGGTGTTTAATAGGAAGAATGTTTGTGTATTTTTTATCAGTGGTGAAGTGGATAAGGATGGTTCAAGATGAGTGGGAGAGTGGGCAGTGGATAAACCTGAGGCGTGGTGATAAGTTGTGAAGTTAAAATGAATTGGGTGAATGGTGTTAAGTATCTCATAGAGAAGTGAGCTTTGTTGTAAGTGTTCAGTCCTGTGATGTCCTCTGGTGTTTTGAGTGTACAACTGTATGAGGAGTAATGCAAAAGAGGTACCACTTCTGAAAACAGAAGAGTTACCAGTGGTGTACTACAGGCCACATTGCTAGGCCTTCTCCTATTTGGCATCTGTTTCTCAGACCTTCAGGTCAACACACATGTCCCATTATTATCTAAGTTTGCAGATTGGGTTTTATTGTTCAATCTTTTGCTGACTTGGAATTGCTCCAACATGGTTAGACCATGTTTGTTATTGGTGCAAGGACAGTAGTCTCAAACCTTATGTGAGAAAATGTAGTATAGTTCATTTGGACACACTGAACAATCTAAGACATGGGAGATGTGCTATGAGCCTTGTGTGTTGTGATTCATAGAACTGAATAGCAAAGTTGTAAGAGGCTGAATATACTAGTCTGCAGTAGTGGATAGTGACTGATCATGCACCATACATTTCATTAGTAATGTTGATCAGATCCTGGCATATCCAGTTTAAGACTATAATATGCAAAATTCAGTATGATAGTCAGTAAAATAAACCCTTATGTTAACATCTACTTTGAGTTGCATATCCAGTGTATACCTCTCAGCTGTCCAAATTTTCACAGAATGTCTAGATTTTTGCCTTATATTTTTGGTCTGTTCTGCATACAATTTTGGTTTTTCTGACAAATCACTGGACAATCATTGAGCATCGAAATCCAAAAATAATGATAGACATTTGAGTTTCAGATTCCATACCCCAGCATTCAAATTTATGCCAGTTATGCCAAAACCTGTTATTTTTCCAACTTTTTGTTTGTAAGAGCAATATTTAATAATTGACCCTATTTTTGGGCCGTTGTCCCCCCATTATTTGTGTCTTTCTCGAAATTTCATAATCCAGGAGGTTGAGAGGTATGATCCAGTGCTTTTTTTCTCTAATAATTGATAATTCAGAGCAAGCAAGCACTCATATTAATCCATTGGCTAATATACCCAAAAGTGTTAGTATAACTCATACAAAACAACGTCCTCTGTTTTTCATGTAGACAATATCTATTATATATTCCAGTATCACCTACTGTACATACATAGGTCCTACTGAGGTGCATACTTGGTGGTGATATATGTTTAGAAATGCATAGGTGCCACTACTAAGGATTCAAGGATATAGGTAGCCATCACATTCTACTCCACTAGAGCTACATCTTGCTCCAGGGCATTTCATGTGACATAGAGTTAAGTATATCATACGGCAAGTTTTCCACCACTCTGGGTACGAGAGATGCCAGATAAAGCTGTCTGTTGTTTTGTAATGCATACAGTTTAGTGCAGTACCCACTATGTTGATGCCATAATAGTAGACGTCAGTACTCAATGTGAATAAGGAGGTGGAACACAATGTTCACCAGAATCACTTCTGCAGTAGCCTAAGCTTTTTGGGTTATATCCTGCCTAAAATGTAACAGTCAGACAATCTTCAAAAGTCTCTGGCTTCCTCTACACATGCACCCAGGCTGCTGTATCACAAGCTCCAAATGGAGGAAACAGTAGCCTTGGTGCCAGTTTTTTTAGTACTTTCATCTGTCTATCAAACCTTATCCCCACCTCCATGTTCTCAGTTTAACTGCATGATTTCTCCTTTTTTGATGTTGGCCAAGGATGCAGTTTATATGGCTAGGTTGTCCAAATCCTCACTTTTGCCAGAAGGCCGAATACCAACAAAATATACAAAAGCAAGTGGACTTATTTTTCCTGTTTTGTCCACAAACAGAGGAAGGAATCCTATTTCATCTCCTTTTTCTGTTGGACTACCTTACTCACATCTTTGACTTATGCATTTGTTATTCTTCAGTTAAGGTTCCCATGCCTGCTTTCTCAAACTTTATCAAGACTTTTAGAATTTTTGACTGGCTTCATTGAAATCATGTAAGGTTTTCTCATGGATATTTTCTTGATTATCCCTTTTCATTCAGAGACCCTTTTCCTCTCTGAGACATTTTTATCAGTCTTCCTCTGTTCAAGACAGCCCTCAAGGAAGAGCTGAATTACCATTCTAAGAAAAAACTTTTTCATAGCTGCTGCTTTGGCAAGGAAGATTTCACATCTTCAGGCCTTGTGTATAAAACCCACATATCTGGTCTTTCACAAAGGCAGGGTGGTCCGTTGAGCTTGATCTTTATTTCAAAAGTAATCACAGATCATAAAAGAAGATTTATTGTGCTTTTTTTTTTGAATGGACTTTAACGAAAGCGCTTTTTCGGTGAAAGCGCTTTCATAGGTAGGTACTAGGCTGTTGGCCCTAGGGCCTATACAAGCCTAGCCATCAATATTCTCTGGCTATTGCTTCCCACAAATATTTACTTTCCTGGACCCCTGTCTAGCAGGGCTACTGATGTGATCCCCGGGGTGAATTTCCTATCTCCCATCCAATCGTCAAGGTTCCTCTTGAAGAGGGCCATTGAGATGCTCTGCCTGACATGTATGGGCAGCCTATTCCAGAGTATGGGGAGTCTCTGGGTCAGGAACCTATCCCTCCAGCATGTTCTATTCATCGTGATGACAAGGTTAAGATATATATATATATATATATATATATATATATATATATATATATATATATATATATATATATATGTATATATATATATATATATATATAAAGAAAGAAATACACGCACACACACACACACACACACACACACACACACACATAAACACACAGGTCCAGTCACTTTAGTTGTAGTTTAGTATAGCTCATATGTTGACCTCTGAAACACTTACGGCAAAAGGTCGTCAAAATGAACATCGATACATTACCACACATGCACCAAGAAAGAACCTCAGCATGTGCAGCCAAACAAACAAAAAAAACAATTAACATCAGTTTTTTCCTGGGTCAAGTCCCATTATGCCCCCACACCCTCTACTAATTACATATACTAACTCGGAGGTCACAAAATCTATGGGGAAAGGGAATATTCCCCTACTCTAGGATTGTTGATCTTGCACACCTGTTGACCATCTACATATGTTGACTAAATGCTGTCAGTTAAACAGACATCGACAAACCTGCATTTAGATCAAATGCAAGACACCATATATATCTGTGGATGTGTGTAACTTTTTTATTTTAATATTCTTGCCATTTGCTACTACTGTTAATTCTTTTGAGAATTTTAACTTATTATTGTGTTGTTTGTATGTATAAAACTGCTATTATGGAGTTATGGGGCTTTTGTAGTGTTTTATGACATGACTTGTACTGGAAAATCAAAGTTCTGTTTTGTAGTTTGAACACTAGGAATTGCCTTGTGCATGTCAGCCAAGAAGCTTTGTGTTACCTGCTTCATTTTTGAAGTTCTAACAGGAAAATATTAATTTTTTTCACATTTTCTTCATTTTTATATTTGCTTCTGATCTACTACTGCTGTAGCTATTTTTATTATTATCATGGTTTTACCACATATTACTTCATTTGCATTTTCTGTGGAGATTCTAATCTCTGACAAGGGAATCTCTAAGTAAATGCTTATTCATGCTGTTTTAAAATGGTTCTGTTTGATTTAAAGGCATATATTTGATTTTTTGTTAGTGTTTGGTCAAGTGAATTTTACTTTGCATTGTGACTGTGTGTGCTGTTGATTGCTACACTGTGCAGATTGTGCAACAAGGTTTAGCACAATTAAACTATTTCTGCTACATTTTATGCAGTTTAGCCCTTTTTGCTGTGTGGGAACATTGGTTGTGTTTTCTATTATTGCTACCATTAGTTAGCCCTTAATAGTGTCATTGTATTATTCTGGCTAGTGTTTTTGTCCCTGATGTAATGGATCCTGATATGGCTGTTCTGCCACTTAATCCAGCTGCATCCAAATAGAAAAAAAAATCTACAAAAACATGCCTAAGCCTATGGATTGTGAGTTTGTTGTTGCCTTAAGTTAGCCCACAGCCCACTTACCTTTTCTTCTGCACCCTGTGGTGTGAGCCTACATCCCTCTATGGGTTTGGGGCAAACTAATCTGCCAGGGCTGTTCCAGTACATGATTCAGGTACAGTAGAACCAGAACCTTTAAATGTAGGAGAGTTTCAGGGTAAGAAACCCCTTGCCAGACATAATACTCTGTCCCCAAATATTTTGTCCTCCAGTGTAGTTCATAGTAAGAAGAAAGAGAAACTTCACCACATATTACAGTGTATAGGGCTGACATGGTTTCCTTAGGTAAGAGTGTTTTACAGTCAGCTAATCTCAAAGGATGTGCTCCTATTAAGAATGGCTTTGGGGCTACCTTCTCTGGAGATCAGCCTAGCACCACAGATTTTGATGGTGACTCTTACGCAGACAAGTAGTGAACACTCTTGTGTCCATCCAGGGTGATTCTTTAGATGATGATCAAGTTCAAAAACCCAAGCACGTGTTCACATTTCCTCCGATACTAGCTAGGTTTAGAGCTGCATTTGATTGGAAGCAGTCTGTTACGATCTTATTGACAATGAGCTGCCAAATGTTTTGACTGATGTTCATCGTATTTCACTGCTGCAGTCCTAGCTAGTGGGTTATCCGGCTCCCGGTAGCCCTCGATGGGCCAGAATACCAAAGGTAAGTAAAAATGACATCGGCTGTCGGTTGTAAAGGATGTCAGGGCGTCCGATACAAAAGGAGGCGGCCGATGTCACTTCCTCAGTCTTCCTTGCCACAGAAGCAGAAGCATTTCTTGCATGAGTGCCGGTCGGCAGTTTACCTTTTTTGTTTCCGACTACAAAGTTGAAGTCGATTACAGCTAAGTACCCTGTTGGGGATCCTCTTTTCTTGCCTTAAAGAATGTCGGAAAAGGTTAATAATTGTCTTACCTGTGGAAAGCAGATTCCCCATAGAGATTTTCATTCCTATTGTATTATTTGTTTAAGCCTTGACCACGACGTTCCTAATTGTGATCTCTGTGCTTCCTTTAATCCGCGTACTATTTGTCGTCGGGCTAAGCTTTTAGCTAAACATTTTGGAGTTTGGCCTAAGTTTGTCAGTATGGCGTCCGCTGGTCTTTAGGCTTCGGATATCCTCAAGAAACGTAAGGATAACGACTGCGACAGGCTTCCGAAGGTCAAGTCCTCGGATGAAATTAAGTTGGTCGTCAGTCATGTGGTAGCCAGTGAGGCACCTTTAAAGCCCCTGCAGCCCACAGATTTTCAACCGCAGGCCTCGGCTGAAACCATTTCAGAGGCCCCCAGGCCTCAGGCTTTCATTTTGCCTTCTGACCTTCTGCCTGTTGCCTCTTCAGCTGGATCCGGAGCCGCTAAGCTGTCTCTGGTGTCCGAGGCCTCCGTTCTTCGTTCAGACAACAAGCTCATACCAACGACTTTGGCTGAAACTTTGGCGGTTGCCAGGCCTCCCGAGTCTTTCAGACCTGCAGGTAAATCTTCCAGTCATAAGCTTGTGAAGAAACAGGCTGAAGTTTCCTCTCGATTTTCATCGTATTTCACTGTTGCAGTCATGACTGTAGGGTTCTCCCCTGCCGGCAGGCAGTCCTCGGTCGGCCAGAATCCCAAAGTCTGGGTCCGGCGTCGGCTGTTCAACCATGCTCCCTGCTGTCAGAGCGCCAGGAGTACAAAGCTGACAGCTGACGCCATCTTCTCCAGTCTTTCTTGCCGTGCGGTGATAGCAGTTCGCAAGTGCCGGTCGGCTGACTCCTGACGATTTTTTCTGTTAAACTTCAGTCCGAAGATTTTCTTCTCCACTCAAAGCTAAGTACCCCGTTGGGGAAACTTTTTTCTTGCTCCACTCCGATGTCAGAAAAAGTTAATAATTGTATTTCATGTGGGAAGCAAATACCTCATAAGGATTTTCATTCTTACTGTATTCCTTGCTTAGGCCCTGACCACAACGTAGCTAGTTGTCGGTTTTGTGCTAGATTCAATCAACGTACAATTAAGAGAAGGTACGATTTTGCTTTTCATTACTTCGGTAGGCGCTTTAACTACAAAATGTCGTCGGATACGGTTCCGGCTACCGGAGTTCACAAACGTCACAAGGATAAAGACAGGCCTCCGAGGTCCAAATCTGATGATAGCGCACAAGCGGAGCCAGCTTCAGGTTCGGCCGTCGTCAGTGAGGTGCTTTTGCAGCCCCTGTCGTCGGCCATTTCAGAACCGATGGCCGAAACGGACTCTCATGAGGAGCCAACCAGGCCTTTAAATATTTCTATTGCAGGACCTTCGGACAGTGCTCCTTTGGATGGGTCCGGAGCCGCTGTGCAGGTACCGGCTTCTGAAGGGGTTTTCAGGCCTACTCAGCTTCTAATAATGGCAAAGCCAAAGACAAAGGCAAAGACTCCTTCTAAATCAAAGACTGCAACACAGGCCTCTTCTGAACCGGCTCCCAAGTCACAGAAACAGTTACTCAAGATGGCGGAGGATTTACTTACTATGATTAGGGGTTCACATCCCCCTCCAGATAAAAGGCCAAGGCAGGATGTTTATTATGATTCCTCTGATCAGGCTTCTGTTTCCTCAGTTTCTTCTTCTGATCAGGAATATTCTTTCCCTCCTTATGAGGATTCTGATGCTGAGGAATCCATTCCTTCAGCTTCTCCCCCTGAGGATTTCTCTTTTGGGGAAACTTTGCATGAAATGAGGGAACATTTCCACTGGGAAGGACAGGAGTATTCAGAATCTAAGAAAAGACTGAGGGATTTTCTTCTTCCCCAACATAGACCCCGGGCTATTCCTCCTGTTTTGGATATTGTGGATGATGCCTTTTCGGAGGCTAACTTAACCCCTGACTCTTTTCCTCCTGCTCCTGTTAAGCCTGATGGATATTACAGGGTTCCTGATTCCCACCAGTTTTTATGCAAGAACCCTTCTGCTGACCCTGAAACCATTTCTTAGGGTCCTAAGGGAGTTAAGGCCGCTTCTGCCAAAAAGTCCCATTCCTACTGAAAAGGATTCTCGATCCTTAGAAAGATGGGGCAAAAAGGTGTACACTTCTGCTACTTTGTCCATTAGGGCTTTAAACTGTCAGTTTCATATGCTGAAATACCAGCAATTTCTCTTGTCTGTTTTAAAACAAAAGCTTACTTCCATTTCTGCCTGTGCAGATGATAAGGAATTACAGCATGCCACTGAACAAGTTGGGAAGCATGGTTTACACTGTGGATTTGATGCCTTGGAGGCTTCTTGTAGGGCTGCGGCCTCTAGCACTGTCATTAGAAGGCATGCATGGCTAAATGAACAAAATTTGCCTGAACAAGTAAAGGCTAAATTATTGGATGCTCCTGTTCAGCATAATGTTTTGTTTGGATCAAAAGCTGAAGAGGTGATTAAAAAGATGGAGGATAAGGCAAAATCCATGCAAACATTTAAAGATTTCTTACAAGTACAGCCACCTAGATTTAGCAGGAATTGGCCTTCAAAAAATTGGTCCTTTCCCACTTCAGACAGGCCTCAGAGTGGTAGATATAGATGCTCCAGAGGAAGGCCTCAAACACAAGCCTCTTATAGACCAAGACAGTGGACTGCTTCCACCCCTAGGGGAGGAGAGGACAGGTCACAAACTCAAAGGAAACAAACTCAATGACTCCCTCTGTTGGGCTACAGGAACTTCTTGCCTGGAAGCCCCTCTCGGAGGAAAACTCTCTCTTTTTTATCAAAATTGGACTCAAATAACCCAAGAAAAGTGGGTTTTGCATGTGGTTTTAAGAGGTTAGAAATTCCATTTTCATACCTTGCCAAGGCCAAGCGGATGGCCAGACCTTCCAAAGCATCAATGGACGGAGGCCTTAAACCAGGTGGAAGCCCTTTTGGCTATGAATGCCATAGATCTGGTTCCACTTTCAGAGATGGGAAAAGGTTTTTACCCAAGGCTTTTTCTAGTCCCAAGGAAGCAAAACTCATGGAGACCCATTCTGGATCTGTCGGTCTTGAACACCTTTCTAGAGATTCCAAATTTCAAGATGCTTACTCTACAGCAGCTACTTCCAGTGCTGTCCAAAGATGCATGGATGGTAACTTTGGATTTAAAGGAGGCATATTTACACATTCCCATCAGGCAGGATCGCAGAAAATACCTCAGGTTCAAGGTTGGATCGAGGCACTTTCAATTCTCTGCGCTGCCCTTTGGATTGTCTACTGCGCCCAGGGTCTTCACCAAATGCCTGGCTCCAGTAGTAGCTTAATGCAGACTCAAGGGAATTCAAATTTACCCTTATCTGGACGATTGTCTAATTCAGGCAGACAGCAAGGATGTCTTACTCCAGCATCTAGAATTTGTACAGAACCTCCTCAAGTTCCTGGGATTCTCTGTAAACATAAAAAAGTCAAATTTGACACCATCACAACAGATAACTTTTCTGGGTGCTCTTCTAAACATCACAACCCAGATGGCATTTCTGACATCCGAAAAACAATTACAGCTGGCTAACAAACAAAATGAAGAGGGAAGCTGAAAATAACGAAAAAGACAACCAAACACAGCTTCAGGGATAAAGCCAATAGATATCCAAGGACCAAATGATGGAATACGCTAGGATGTAGAACCTTCTTTATTAACGCATATATTTCCAACAAGTAAAACACGTTTTCGTTGCCAAATGCAACTTCTTCAGACAATCAAAGCACCTGAATGTTTAGTTTAAATACACGAATAGTTGATCACATGTTGTTCCAATTAACGAGTTAAAGGAATATACATTAAAAGTACTGTGTACTTAAACAATAAAACATTTTGATCTGGTTAAATAAAAAACATATATATCCACAAAAGTAAAACCATGTTTTATTGTTTAAGTACACAGTACTTTTAATGTATATTCCTTTAACTCGTTAATTGGAACAACATGTGATCAACTATTCGTGTATTTAAACTAAACATTCAGGTGCTTTGATTGTCTGAAGAAGTTGCATTTGGCAACGAAAACGTGTTTTACTTGTTGGAAATATATGCGTTAATAAAGAAGGTTCTACATCCTAGCGTATTCCATCATTTGGTCCTTGAATTACAGCTGGCTTCAACTTTCAAAACCTTGGCAACTTTAACTCAACTATCTGCAAGGAAATTCCTGCAGGCTTTGGGTTACATGGCCTCCTGCATCCTTTTCGTACCATATGCAAGACTACACATGAGGAAAATACAGTGGTACCTAAAAAGTGTATGGTCTCAGCATTGCCACAGTTTAGACATACTGATTTCCATCCTTCCTTGCCTTCAAAAGGAATTTCTTTGGTGGTCCAGGGCATGTGCTCTAAACAAAGAGAAACCCTTCTGTCTGCCTCCTGCCACTCAGATTCTAACCACGGACGCCTCGGATTATGCTTGGGGAGCCCATTTACAGGACAACTGTCTGTAGGGCCTTTGGATAAAGGATCAGAAGCACCTGCATATCAATTTAAAGGAAATGTTAGCCGTTCAGAAAGCTCTATTGGCCTTCAGGAATCTTTTACAACCAGGACAACTACTAATACGGACAGACAACACCACAGTTATGTGGTACATAAACAAGCAAGGGGGATCTCATTCCTACCCCCTTTGCAGACTAGCCATGGATCTATGGAACACAGCTTTAGCTTGCAATCTGGATCTTCAAGCTCAATTTCTACCAGGGAAACAAAACTTCCTGGCAGATAGTCTGAGAAGAAACCTTTTGGAGCCACACGAATGGATGCTGGACACCAAAATATTCAGGATGATAGCAGTCTGAGGATGTCCTCACATAGACCTCTTTGCATCCCATCTCAATCATCAACTACAGAATTTTTGCACCAGGACTTTCCACAGAGAAGCTTGGAAAGTGGATGCCCTGTCATTCAGTTGGAGGAACCTCTCGGGATATGCCTTTCCGCCTCTTCCTCTTCTTCCACGGGTCTTATTGAAGATAAAACAGGACAAGCCCAAGATGATAATCTTGCTGGCTCCAAATTGGCCTCGGCAGTTTTGGTATCCAACGCTAAAACACCTATGCCTGGAGCCCCCTTGGGTTTTACCTCAGTCTCCGAACCTTCTGTCCCAACATCAGGGTCAGGTTCTACACTCTCATGTCAGAACTCTCTGCCTGGCGGCCTGGTTAATCCAGGGCCTTTGATTTCTTCTTTCCTACCCAAGCAGGTTATGGATGTCATTTTAGAAGCCAGACGTCCTATTACTAGAAAATCTTATGCAGGAAAATGGAAAAGATTTTGTTCCTGGATGCAGGCTCAGGATTCTGATCCTCTTCTTCCTAACATTACTTTAATTTTACTTTACTTGACAGATCTCTTACATAAGGGTCTCTCTTTCTCTTCCATTAAGATACATGCCTCTGCTATTTCTGCTCATTGTAATACAGACCCTCCCATCTTTTCCCACCAGCTCATGAGACAGTTTCTCAGAGGAGCTAAGAACTTAAGACCTCCTAGATCTCCTCCCATTCCTGCTTGGGATCTCAACTATGTTTTGGAAAAATTAACCTTGCCTCCTTTTGAGCCTGCTGCCTCTTCTGACATCAAGTTTTTATCTTGGAAGACAGCTATTCTGTTAGCCCTAACCTCTGCCAGGAGAGTTTCAGAGTTACAAGCTCTTATGGCTGTGGAACCTTATATTATTTTTCATCAAGACAGGGTATCTTTGAGGAATAATCCTACTTTCATGCCTAAGGTGGTTTCCAAAGTGGCTTTAAATCAAACTATCCACTTGCCAACCTTTTTCCCCCACTCCTCAAAATAAAGGGGAAAGGATCTTACATTCCTTGGATGTACACAGACAACTACGTTTTTACCTGGACAGAACCAAGGACATCAGGAAATCAGAACAATTGCTTGTTTCTTATGCTTCAAGTTCCCAAGGTAAAGCCATTTCAAAACAGACCATTTCTAAATGGATTGCTCATGGAATCAGATTTTGCTATTCACACCATGGAAAGCAAATCCCAGGGAGTATACGGACTCATTCCACCAGAGCTGCTGCCACTTCTGCGGCCTTCCTCAGGGGAGTTCCTACCAAAGACATTTTGGAAGCTTCAACTTGGAGTTCAGTGCATACTTTTTCTAAGCACTACAATCTACCTCTCTACTCTAAGTCTAGGGCATGATTTGCCTCTGCAGTCTTGCAGGGCCTTTTAGCCGCCCCTTCTTCTTTATGACCACCTCCCTTTCTTTCAGCTTTGGGATTCTACCCTACAGTCATGACTGCAACAGTGAAACATGATGAACATAGTACAGTTGTGTACACCTACCATAAATGTAGATGTTCGAGTGTCTTCACTGTTGCAGTCTGGGTTTCCCTCCTTCCTGTCCCCTCTTGTTTTTACTTTTGTGTAGTTCCTTTTTTCACCATTCTTCTGAGGTGTATTTGCATAGGTTATGGGACCTTTTTCATTTTGGGGCTCCTGACATCTGGGGCAAGAAAAACTGGAGAAGATGGCGTCGGCTGTCAGCTTTGTACTCCTGGCGCTCTGACTT
The DNA here is from genome assembly GCF_019279795.1 of Protopterus annectens. Classification (NCBI taxonomy): domain Eukaryota; kingdom Metazoa; phylum Chordata; order Ceratodontiformes; family Protopteridae; genus Protopterus; species Protopterus annectens. Next base: position 608,437,740 of record NC_056732.1, on the reverse strand, counting down.
CAGGGAGCATGGTTGAACAGCCGACGCCGGACCCAGACTTTGGGATTCTGGCCAACCGAGGGCTGCCTGGCAGCAGGGGAGAACCCTACAGTCATGACTGCAACAGTGAAGACATTCGAACATCTACATTTATGGTTGGTGTACACAACTGTACTTTCCCCTCATTCTCAAATGGTTAAAATGGCTGATGACCTTTTGATTCTTATTAGGGGTTCACAGCCTCTTCCTCCAAAAAGAGGTAGGGATGTCTCTCCTGAGGCTTTGTCTTATTCAGGTTCTGATACTTCTAGCATTTCTGTTGATGAAGAGGACGTTTCTCAGGCTTTCTGTCCTTTTGAGGATTCAGATGCAGAGGAGTCCATCCATTCTGCTTCTCCTCCAGAAGATTTCTATTTTGGTGATACTTTAAATACTCTCAGGGAGCATTTTAAATGGGAAAGTCAGGATTACCCCCTTTCTAAGAAAAGGATTAGAGAGTTTTTGGATTTGCCTCAGCATAAGCCTTTGGCTATTCCACCTGTGTTGGAGGTGGTTGATGATGTTTTTCTGAAAAATTCCTTGACTCCAAATTCGGTTCCTCCTGCTCCCAGGAAGCCTGACAGGTACTATAGAGTTCCTGGTTTTCATTTGTTTCTTTTCAGGAATCCGTTGACTGATCCAGAGGTTATATCTCAAGGCCGTAAAGGAGTTAAGGCCAATGTTACTTAAAATCCTGTTCCTTCTGACAGGGAATCTCGGAACCTAGATAGATGGGGTAAAAAGGTTTATACCTCTGCCACTCTTGCTATTAGGTCTACTTATTGTCTTTTTCATATGCTGAAGTACCAGCAGCACACCTTGGAAGCTATTAAGTCTAGGATAGCAAGTGTTCCTCTGTTGGCGGACAGTAAGGATATACAGGATTTGCTGAATTCTGCCAGTCTTGTCAATAAACATTCATTACTTTGTGGTTTTGACATTCTAGAAGCCTCCTGTAGGGCTACAGCTACTGGCTGTGTTATTAGAAGGCACGCTTGGCTCAGGGAGCAGCCCCTACCAGAGCCTGTCAAGGCTAAGCTTTTAGATGTACCTTTGCATAAGGACAGTCTTTTTGGCAGCAAAGCAGAGGAAGTGCTCAAGAAGATGGAGGACAAGGCCAAGTCTATGCAGACAGTTAAAGACTTTCTGCAAGTTCAGCCTCCTCGCTTTAGCAGGAATTACCCTTCTAAGAGTTGGAAATTCCCTAATACCAGCAGTCAGAGCTGTTCCTAGGACTAGAGGTTACAAATCTTCTAGGGGACAGGTGGCTACCCCTGAAAGGTCTAAGCGTTGGCAGGCTTCCTCTTCCAAGGCAGGAAGTTCTAAGCCTGCATCTCAATCTAAACATTCTCAATGACTCTGTTCAACTTCTGCCTGTTCTTGCCTGCCCGGAGAGACCTTTAGGGGGAAGGTTGGCCCTTTTTGCAAATGTCTGGGCCACCATCACAGATGACAAATGGGTACTCAGAACTGTATCCCTAGGACACAAGTTTTCTTTCCGCACCTTTCCAGTACCCAAAGGATTCCCGGACGCTCCACCAAACCAAGGGGCAGATGTAGAAAAGAAAATTTTGTCTCTGTTACATCTGGGAGCAATAGAATCAGTTCCTGCTCAGCAGGTAGGCCAGGGTTTCTATTCCAGACTTTTCTTAGTTCCAAAAAAAGAAGGCACTTGGCATCCTATCCTAGATCTATCCATCCTGAACTCTTTCTTGATAATTCCAAAGTTCAAAATGCTCACTCTGCATCAGTTGCTGCCAATGTTGGAAAAGGATTCCTGGCTGGTGACGTTGGATCTCAAAGAAGCTTATCTGCACATCCCTATCAGGGAAAGTTGCAGGCAATACCTTCGTTTCAGGGTGGGCAAGCAACATTATCAATTCTCTGTGCTGCCCATTGGCTTGTCTACTGCTCCGAGAGTTTTCACAAAATGCCTGGCTCCAGTCATTGCTTTTTACAGGCAGAAGAACATTCAGATTTATCCACACTTGGATGACTGTCTAATTCAAGCAAATTCTCAGGAACAGCTGTTAAAGGATCTAGAATTTTAAAGACTCTTCTCTCTTCCCTGGGTTACACTCTCAGGAAAACTCAAAAATGGAGCCATCAAAAGAGACAACATTCCTGGGAATGAGTCTGAACACAGCCGCCCCGATGATATATCTCAACCAGGAAAAGCAGACAGCTCTTTCAGTTTACTTCAAGGACTTGGCAAGCCTGCCCCAGCTCCCTGCAAGGAAATACCTGCAAGGTCTGGGATTCATGGGCTCTTGCATTCTCATGATTCCATATGCAAGACTGCATATGAAGAAATGCAATGGTACCTCAAAAACATTTGGTGTCAACACACACAGGACATGGATGTGATAATTCCTCTGCTTCCATGTCTGTAGACATTTTCTATGGTGGGCAACAGCCTGTCTACAGAACAAAGGCATGCCTTTTTGCCCACCCCTTGCCACTCAAGTTCTTACCACAGATGCATCGGACTATGCCTGGGGAGCTCACCTGGATGGCAGATGCATACAGGGAAGATGGAATGCCCAGCAGATGCACCTGCACATAAATTTAAAGGAGTTGATGGCAGTCCAGCAGGCTTTACTAGCTTTCAAGCATCTTCTTTCTCCAGGGACCCTCTTGTCAGGACAGACAACACCACAGTCATGTGGTACATCAGCAAGCAGGGAGGGACTCATTCTTACCTCCTGTGCAGACAGAGCATGAGCCTTTGGTCCATAGCAGCATCCCTGGGCCTGCATCTCCTAGCTCAGTTTATTTCAGGAAGGCTAAATGTTTTGGCAGACCAGTTGAGCAGACGGACCCTGGATCCTCATGAGTGACATCTGAACAGAGCAGTTTTTTACAGCATCATTCACCGTTGGGGCACTCCTCAAGTGGATCTTTTCTCCTCTCCAGACAACCATCTTCTACCTCTTTTTTGCATCAGACAGCATCACAGCAGAGCCTGGAAAGTGGATGCTCTGTCCTTCCCTTGGACGCTGCTGTCAGTTTATGCCTTCCCTCCTCTTCTTCCCAGAGTATTATTGAAGATCAGAGACGAACAACCAAGGACTATTCTCATATCTCCAGACTGGCCTAGACAGCATTGGTATCCACTGCTTCACAGTCTCTCCCAATTTCCTCCTTGGCATCTTCCTCTGAAGCCACATCTTTTGGTTCAGGAAGGGGGAAACATTCTACATCCTCATCTTCAGTCTCTCCATTTGACAGCATGGCACCATTGTATGACTCCATCCTTTTTCTTCTTCCCTTTACCAGCAGGTGGTTGACGTGCTGAGGGTGGCCATGAGGCCTAGCACTAGGAAGTCTTATGCTGGCAAATGGGGAATGATTCACTCATTGGATGCATGCTAGAGGGGAATCTTCTTCTCAGCCTACCCTTCCACTGATCCTGGAATACCTGGCTGATTTGCTTCAGGGTGGTCTTTCTCTTTTCTCTATCAACATCCATGCTTCAGCCATTTCTGCTCATTGTTCTTTTGAACAACCCATTTTCTCTCATCCCCTGATGAAAATGTTTCTCAGAGGTGCTTACAACTTAAAACCTCCCAGAAGGGCGCCTACTCCAGCCTGGGATCTTAATTTTGTTCTAGAGAAACTCACTCTTCCTCCTTTTGAGCCAGCTGCCACTGCAGAAGTTTATCTCGTGGAAGACTTCCTTCCTCTTGGCTATAACTTCAGCAAGGAGGGTTTTGGAGCTGCATGCTTTGATGGCTGTGGAGCCTTTTCTTATTTTCCATGCAGATAGGGTCTCTCTGAGAACCAACCTCTCCTTTATGCCTAAGGTAGTTTCTAGCCCGACTCTTAATCAGTCCATACACCTTCTTTCCTAATCCGCGAAATAGAGGTGAAAGAATCTTACATTCTCTTGATGTGCATAGCTCAGGTTTTACCTGGACAGGGCTAAACACCACAGAAATCAGCACAGTTATTGGTCAATTTTGCCCCTGGAGCCCAGGGCAAGGCTATTTTTAAGCAAACCATTTCTAAATGGATTGCACATTGTATTACTTTTTGTTATTTCTTTCATGACAAGGTTCCTCCTCAGGGGGTTAGGACCCACTCAGCTTCCACTTCTGCAGCCTTTTTAAGGGGTGTCCCTACTAAAGACATTTTGGAGGCTGCCACATGGTCTTCTGTTCACACTTTCACAAGCATTATAATTTGCCTTTGTTTTCAAGAGCCAGGGCAGGGTTTGCCACTGCTGTTCTGCAGGGCATTATCTCCAATCCTTGATTCTGTGGGTACCTCCTCCCTTTTCTCTGGGCTTTGGTAATCAACCCATTGGTTAGGATTGCAACAGTGAAACACGATGAACATAGTACAGTTGTGTACACTTAACATAAATGTAGATGTCCGAGTGTATTCACTGTTGCAGTCCTGGTTTCTCTCCCTCCTTCCCCCTTTTCTCTTTTCCTAAGGTACAGGCTAAATTTGGTATTTGCCAAGATGATTTTTGGTTTAAGCCTTGTTTTCTGGGGGCTTCTGACTGTTATGGCAAGAAAGACTGAGGAAGTGACGTTGGCCGCCTCCTTTTGTATCGTCCTTTACAATAGATGACAGCCGATGTCATTTTTACTTACTTTTGGAATTCTGGCCGATCGAGGGCTACCAGGAGCCGGATAACCCATTGGCTACGACTGCAACAGTGAATACACTCAAACATCTCCATTTATGGTAAGTGTACACAACTGTACTTTTCTCCTCTGTTACCAGCCTTAAAAGATGTGTATAAAACTGCATGTAAAACCCTTTTAGCTAGTGAACCAGTTCCTAAAATAAGCTATGAGGAAATGCAAGATGTCCTGTAAGCTCAATTCTCTCTCTCTCTCTCTCTCTCTTTCTTTTGTCAGCTTACCCAACTGCTGCTTCTCCAGCTGCCAGCTCTAACAAGAGGTCCTTGGCTTCTTTTAACCCTATACTACAGGATAAAATTGGCAAGTGGTTAGAATCTCAGTGAAAAAGTTGGCTCAGTCTAGTTATTCGTTTTTTATTATTTTAAATTGTCAGGGCTTCATTTGAAAACTTGTGTTGCAATGTACTTACAGTTTAGATGACTGCTGCATTTTTGCCTTCTAAACACAAGTGTCATATGAGTGTGATTGTTTCTCATGCGACTCTGGTTTCAAAAAGTGCTTTGAGGAGTGTCTTCGAAGGTGCAGACAGTTTCTAGAAATGTAGCCGCTTCTGTTGTATTGAGAAAGTTTGCTTGGTTATATAACTAGAATCTTTGAGTATTTAAAAAAAATTATTGTAAGTTTTGTATTTTGTTTGGTCCTGCTGTTACCCAGATTCTTAAACATTGGATTGATTGAGGTAATTTGATGCATGGGATTATCTAGAATGTTTCGTATTCTCAGGTTCTAAATTAACAAAGTGTCCAAAGAGCAGAACAAACAAAAATCCCAGTTTAATGAGAGTCAGGCTACCAAGAAGAAATGATAGGAACAGTAATGCTTTCAAACCAGATAAAAGTGGTTCCTTTCTAAAATAAAGATCATTCAGCTACTAAAGAATGACTGCTCCAAGAGTCAGGGCATTCGGTACCTTCCTTCTGTCCCTCCTTCCCTTTCACTTTCCCCCGCTTTCACTCAACCCAGCAGCCTGGCCACAAATAGTCTCAGATAAGTAGGTGTTAAGAATAATTCAGTGAGGATATTTTTAGCAGTGAACAGAAAATTGTCTTCTCTTCAGTGAAATCCTTCCACACACGCCAGACCAGGCACATCTGTTGTCTCCATTACTCATTCAACAAGTTGCAAGTAGAGGATTAAAGCCAGTTCCTGCACCTTAAAAAGGAGAAGAATGTCATTTTACACCAGAATTTTTTTGGTATCTAAAATAGGAGTTGTTGTGGAGACCAATGTTAGGTTTGTCACACCTAAATGCCTTTCTGAAAGTATCCAAATTCAAAATGGTCACACTGCAGATGATACCTTTTCTTCAGGACCACTGCTTTATGGTGACTTTACGTCTCAAGGATGCTGATCATCACATGAAAACTGCTCCTTATTTCAAGTTGAACCTACAAATGTTCTGTCTCATATTCTCACAAAGAATAGTCTCCTTGTGGTATATGATGAACACAAAACAAAGTATGGCCTTTTGTTCAGAACATTTTCAGGAATTTCTCTTTTCAGGAAGTTGCCTCTGCAAGAGAGATTCACAAAATTCTAGACCTCATGTTGTCAGTGATCCTTAGGACACCACGGGCCAGACTCCACATGAGAAAGATTCAGTGGTACTTAAAATGTTGTTGGACCCAGTACGATTTTCTATTGTAATTCCAGGTACCAGTGCTGGATTTTGTGAAACAAGAGTTACAGTGGTGGAGGGATCAGACATCTATCAATCTGTACCTACCCTTTTCCTTCAAAACCCCAGTTCAGTCACTCCTAATAGACTGATCAGATTTTGCATGTAGAACAATGTATAGGGCATTTGTGCAAGGCTAATGGAGTCTTTAGGATGCTACATCAAAGAACTGTTAGCAAAGATTCAGACCTTAAAAAGATTTTCACCACTTATGATGTCCGGGTCCCCTTTTATTGCTGTCAGAAACCATAGTAAAGGGGTACCTGAGCAAACAAAGGGGAACAAGGTCATACCCTCTTTGCCATTTAGCAGTGATAGTCTGGGAGATGGCCTTAGAGCATTCTCTGAAGCTTCAGGCCACATATAGCCTTTTAGAGCAAGACCTAGTGGCAGACAGGCTAAGCAGACTCTGGACAGACCCTCATGAGTGAAAACGCAGGCCAAAGACCTGCCTAGATTAGGTATAGATGTGGCAGACACTTCAAATAGTTCTATTTGCCACCTTTCAAAACAGACAGTTGAAAAATTCTGTTTGAGACATCCTTGCAGCCATGCTTACAGGACGGAAGCATTCTCATTCCCTTGGACAGGAGTGTTCATTTACGCATTTCCACCAATACCCAAGGTACTTCTGAAGACTCAGAAGGATTTACCAAAGATCATTGTGGTTGACCTCCTTTTGGCCAGGCAAAGTTGGTTCTCCCTTTCAATGGAATAGGTCAAGGGCAATTACCACAAGCTTTCTCACACTCTGGCTCTGCTATCACAGTTTCAGGGGTGACTGGTGCACCCCGATGTAGAGCAATTGCTGCTGACAGCCTGGAAGCCTACAACTAGAAAATCTTATGTTTACAAATAGAAGAGGTTTTATAGATGGTGCCTAACTGTTGTCATAGGGCATGCTATGGTGTCTTCCCCACTGGTTTTGAAATATTTGCGTCAGCTACTCACTGACTGCTTATGTTGTGCATCTTGTGGCCATCTCTGGTTTTCTACCTATGGATCCCCCTCTTTTGCCTCTTTTTGTATTTAAATAGTTTGTGAAAGGATTGTTGCAGTTTAGATTTCCTTGAAAACAAATTCCTTCTCTTTGGGATCTCAACTTTGTTTTTGAAAAATTGGCCTTATCTTCTTTTGAACTTTCCTTTTAGGCTGATTTGAAGTTCATCATTTGAAAAACTGTTTTACATATTGCTGTGATATCTACAAGGTGAGTCTCTGAGCTGCAAGCTCTCTTGATGGGCCAGCCTTATCTATTTTTCCCACAAGAGCAGTATTGTTTTATGCACAAATCCTTCTTTCATGCCATACGTCATTTCTGAATTTACCCAGAATCAAGCTATCAGTCTCACTGTTTTCTTCCCGGAATATAAAAACAAGGGACAGGAGATTCTGCGTACCTTGGATATGCACAGACAGCTCATTAACTATCTTGGCAGAACTAAACCCTTTAGGAAAGCTGAACAGCTGATTTCATACTCTGGGGCTAAGGAGGGTCAGCCTGTCTAAAAGCAAACAATTACTCATCAGTTGTCTTGTGCTGCTGTTTTTTTTTTTTGTTACTCCCAGAATGGTAAATCTATTACAGGCAAGGTTAAGGCACATTCCATCAGAGCCTTATCCTGTATGGTGGCATATTGGAAAGAAGTGGACTCTAGAAACATTCTGTAGGCATCAACATTGTCATCTGTGTATAGTACAAACTGGATTCTTTCTTAAGTTCCAGAGCTGGCTTTGTGAAGCCCATTCTCCAGGGTCTCCTGGATCCTTTTACTTCCTCCTTCCTGGTAGGGTAAGCTTTGGGAATCCGCAGACATGTTACTGAGACAGGGTGAATGATGACCATAGTATAGTTGCTCAAGTCCTACTTGCCTGTAGTAGTAGATTTGAATTTCACACTGCCTCAGTGGCAGCACCTACCCATCACCCCCCTTATTTTTTATCCTTGTTGTGTTGCTGGTTGTTATTGGTTATATGTGGCTGTGAATTGCTTGGTTTCAGCAATGCTTTTTTCTGGTCCTTCTTGGTTCTGGTTCTTCCTACTTGGCACTAAAAGCCTGAATAATTGGCTTTCTGCGGCAAGTGATAGGCTTCCCCTAATGGGAGGGCTTTAGCCAATCCCCTATTACAGACAGATAGGTGAGGGGATTCTGAGCTCTGGAAAGCTGGCAGTGTGGGTTTGTGCAGACACAGAACCCATATGCCCCTGAAGTGTGAAATTCAGACATCTACTGTTATAGGTAAGTAGGACTTTCATAGCTGTACTTTTTCACCTATAATGTAGGGATAGAAGACCAACTGATATTTACACAGATTAGGTTATATGTGTAGATATCTGAAATTTACACCCCACATTAACACAATATGTAAAAAGGTAAATTAATAATTTGGCTCTGTTTATCAGTATATTTTATCTGTGAGTTAATAGGGCTTAATGCATTTGTTATTAATACACTGAGCTTTCTGGAATATGGCGTTTTTTTTTTCTTTTTTTCTAAGACCTTAGTACAAAACATGTCATAATTTCAGCAAGACTTCACTAGGAAATTACTTAAATTAGAAATGTATTGTTATTCTGACAGACTGAAATATCTAAAATTGTTTCCACTGAGGTAAAGAAGGCAGAAGATTATACATTCATGTTTTATATAGACAAAGTGAATACCATTATTTTAGAATGTGTAGACTTAAAAACTGATAGAAAAGTCTGATGTTGGAAATAAATTATACAGCACTGCAACTTAAAATGGCAGGATTATTAAGGCAAATGTGATGTGATTAAAGATAAGATGTCAAGGTCAAAATCCTTGATGTCTTACTAATTAATGAACTGAAATGGACCAAAATAGGTTGTTTTGCATCAGGTAGTCATCTGCTGTTGTGTAGAAGAATTTTTCAGTGGAATAAGAGAATCTCTTATACTCGGTAAAAGGATGCCAAAATCACTGTCCAGTTACTATCCAAAAAATGATAGAAAGATCTCAGTCAGATACCAATGCATACCTTTCAAAATTACAGTGGTTCAAGTTTATGCTTCAACTACATATGTCTTAGAGGAAGAGGTTAACCAGTTTTATGCGGATCTGCAGTCTTTCATGGATATAAAATTACATTTGTCATAGATGATTAGAGCGCCTATTGTCGTTAAGAACACCTGGAATAATGGGCACGTTTGGCTTTGGTGAAATGATGTGTGACGTGGAGAAGTAGACTTTTGCCATGATAATTCAATAGTATAACTCTCAACCTCTTAGCGTAAGAATTCTGGACAAATCAAAAATAATCAGGAGGGACAGAGGCTCAAAAATAGGGATATTTTTTAAATACTGTGTTTACAGACTTTGAAAGTTGATAAATGTTGTACTGTCTTGCATTTTCTGAAGGTATGAAGGTGAAACTCAAATGTCTGTAGTTATTTAGTGACATTAATTCTCAATGACTTGCCGGAAGACCACACATTTTATGAGGAACAGACCAAAAATATGAGGCAAAGATCTGGACAGTTCATAGGTATGATGTTCATCGTGTTACACGGCTGCAGTCATTACACTTGGGTTATCCTGCCGTCAGGCGGTTCCCCAGTCGGCCTGAGTTCCAAAGTCTTGGTCTGACGTCGGTTGCTGTCGCCTCCTCCCTGACGTCAGTGCAACAGGGGTATATAAGATGCAGCTGACGCCATTTTCTTCAGTCTTTCTTGCCACGCGGTGCCCAAAGCAGAAGCAGTTCGCAAGTGCCGGTCGGCCGACTCCTGAGATTTTCATTCCGAATCCAGAACCGAAGTCTTCTAAAAAAGCTAAGTACCCCATTGGGGAAACTTTTTCTTGCCTCAGAACGATGTCAGTAAAAGTTAATAATTGTATTTCTTGTGGGAAGCAAATACCTCATAAGGATTTCCACTCCTATTGTATTCCATGCCTTAGGCCCTGACCACAACGTCACTGGTTATCGGTTTTGTGCTAGGTTTAACAAGCGCACTATTAAACGTCGGTTTGATTTTGCCCGACATTATTTTGGCAGAAAATTCAATTACACCATGCCGTCGGAACTTCCGACGACTGTAATGCATAAAAAGCGCAAGGACAGGCATCCGAGGCCCAAAACTGACGTCTAAGCTTCTTCTAGGCCAGTCGCCGGTTCTCCAGTTTTCAGCGAGGCACCTACGCAGCCCCTGACGACCACTTCCACAGAACCACAGACCGCCTCCGACTCCCACGTGGAGCAGGTTGGGACTTCGGATGCACTAGGTTTTCAGCTTTCCAATCCTAACCCTACAGAGGGAACCGAAGTAGCTGAGCAATCCACAGCTAAGGAGGGTGTTTTCAGACCTACCCAGTTAACCATTAAGCCCTCTGTTAAGTCTAAGCCCCCCCTAAAAGCAAAGAAACAGACACAACTCTCTCCAGGACAGGCTTCCACACCTAAGAAACAAATGCTAAAAATGGCCCGAGGACCTAATCACCCTAATCAGGGGGTCCCATCCCTCTCCTGATAAAAGGCCAGACAGGATGCAGACTATGAATCTTCTGACCAGGTGTCCATTTCCTCAGACTCTTCCTTGGACCTAGGATATTCTTTACCCCCTTATGAGGATTCTGATGCTGAGGAATCAATTCCATCAGCCTCTCCGCCTGGGGATTACTCCTTTGGGGAGACCTTTCATACTATGAGAGAACATTTCCATTGGGAAGGCCAGGATTACTCGGAATCCAAGAAAAGGCTCAGAGACTTCCTCTTATTGCCTCAACACAGACCCCTTACTATCCCGCCAGTTTTAGATATTGTGGATGATATGTAAACTGAATCCAGTTTAAACCCTGGCTCCTTACCCCCCAGCCCCAGTTAAACCTGATAGATATCACAGAGTCCCTGACTCTCACAAATTTCTGTACAAAAGCCCTGCTGCAGTCCAGGTTACCCTCCCTCCTTCCCCTCTTACTTTCTGGTACTTACCTAGGTCATCTACCCTTTATTACCTATAGGGAGTATTTGCTGGTAACTAAAATGTTTGTTTGCTTTTCTTTTGTATATTTTACTAGCAATTTGAATTGCCTACCTATTTAGGGGCACCTGACATCTGGGGCAAGAAAAACTGAAGAAAATGGCGTTGGCTGCATCTTATATACCCCTGTCGCACTGACGTCAGGGAGGAGGCAACAGCAACCGACGCCGGACCAAGACTTTGGAACTCAGGGAACCGCCTGACGGCAGGATAACCCAAGTGTAATGACTGCAGCAATGTTTACACTCGAACATCTACATTTATGATGGGTACAAAACTGTACTTTCACCAGTTGTAGTGAAGACAGTCTTTCAACAGCCTAACAGACAACTTTGGTTATCACCAGATGTATTAAAGTCAGTTTGACTAAATGCTAAGCAGTCATAGATGGAAGAGCTCTCTACAGACAACATAAATAGACCAGAATCTGACTATGGCTCAGACAATCAGGTTTTCATCACAAAGTTTTGAATCAAGTTAAAGAAAACAGGTCAAGCTCTTAGGCCTCCTAGATATAAGCTCAGTAGTATTCCATATGAATATGTAGTGGAACTAAAGAACAGATTTCAGGGCTTAGATCTGGTGGATAGAGTGTCTGAAGAAATGGAGATAAAAATTTGGTGGTGTAGTTGTGGCAACAAAAATATTCTGAATAGCAAGATTAAGAAGGCAAAATGGCTGTCAGTGGAAGCCTTAGTAGTTGCTGCGGAACTAAAGAAAGCAAAATGCGATAGAGATATTGTCTTAGAATGAATACAGATTTCCAGAGAATAGTAAAAGAGAGATGGGGCTTATTTAAATGAGCAGTGCAAAAAGACAATCGAAAAGGAAGGATGGGAGATCTCTTTAAGAAGACTGGCAATATTAAGGAACACTTCCATTTAAAAATGGTCATGATAAAAGATTAAGATGGGAGTGACCTTGATGGTAGAAATATACCAAATCTTGTAGTAAGTGGAATGCTGAAAATTGTGCTCTGACTTTGGGAAGAAAACTTTGTTAAAATGTAGTCTTGTGCTAGAGCATAAATAGTAGCCACCATGGAACAGTGACAGAATGATGTGTATTGTAGCTTTTAAAGCTGTTGCACAATCAGATACACTGTGCCTCTTGCAAATGTCTGCAAGGCAGTAGTAAGTGTGTTGCAACCAGTAGTGTAGCTTGTGTGGGTGAAGGGATAGACATCCCAGGTGCAAGATGTTAAGGAGCACTATCAGGAGATGCAAGTCAATCAGTAGTGTAGTACTGGTATTCATTTCTGTACTGGCATTTCTGAATGGGCAGCCGCGGTGGTGCAGCAGTTAGCATTGCCACCTCACAGCAAGAGATTCGCCAGTTTGATCCTCGGCTGGGTTGCCTTCTGTGCGGAGTCTGCATGTCTTCCCTGTGGTCACATGGGTTTCCTCCCACATCCCAAAGACATGTTGTAGGTAGATTAGACACTTTAAATGACCCTACGTATGAGTGTGTGTGTGTGCCTTCTGTGGAAGGTTTGGCACCAGGCTGGCAACTCAACACTGTAAAACTCCACTGCCAATCATGAGCGGACAGGTGATCCGCTTTGGCGACCCCCTAAAAGGGAAAAGCCGGAAGAAGAAGTAAATTTCAATACTGGTTTTCTACTCAGGACTGCGGTACTAAAATACTTCATTCCTTTGTGTGTGGTCTAAGTTGTATCAAGCTGCTTGCTGCAATTTTAAAAACTGAAGCAGTCCATTCATCATAATTTTTTTTCTTTTTTTTCCATGCTTCTGTGCTTGGAATTAAGGGGAGCAGGAATGGGATCTGGCTACCTGGCTGGCTTCTGAGTTTTAGATTTGCCAGCAGATCGGAATGGACTTTTTTTTTCTAGATGATCCACTTTGCAGTTCAACAACATTTGTATTTTTCTCTCTCTCATTGAGCAACTAATGCTCCGTGTATTGTATAGCATCATTAAGTGTATTACAACTTTTAAAGCTGTAAAACACTTTGTTCTCGTGTTTCTGTTTCTCTGTCTCTCTAACTGGTAGTATGTGGGGCATATAATTTAATATATACTAAAAATAATTAGGATCCTGTCTCGATTTTAACTAATTATTTTTATGGTCTGATAACGAATGTGAAAATACACCTCTCAAACTTTGCTTTGGTTAGCTCTCAAAATGAATTTTGTGACATCCATTTCTCCAGTTTGTAGCAACCTTTTATGCTCAGAGACCTGATCATAATATTTTACATAAGCAGGCACCTATTATCCTTTATAAATATGGAAGTATGTTTCTGCACTAGAGCCCGACATTCTGGAGAGCAGAGTCAAAATGGGTTATACAAAGCCTTGCGACAAGGGTGCAGAAAGTGATAGCATTCCAGATGATTGTTTAAAATCCTGCAAAATGATGCTGCTTGACAGCAAATTTGAAAATGCAGCAGTGCCATTGAATTGGAAAAGTTCAATTTATATTTTTGTTTGAAAAAATGGCAGTGCTAAAAAGTGCTTAGGTTATGTAACAGTGGTACTTGTTTCACATGTTAGGGAGGTAATGCTTAAGATCCTGTAAGCTAGACTCTAGCAGTTTAAAGAGTGATCTGCCAGCTGTACATGCTTGTTTTATATGAGATAGACACACTAGCAATCAAATTGGCAACATCTGCTGTATAAGAGAGAAAGAGAGTACCAGAAGAAATATTTAGTTTTGTTGACTACTCTAAAGTCTTTGATTATGTTGACCATAACAAACTGTGGCATGTTCTTAAAAAGAAACGGGAATACCAGGCCATCTTGTTTGCTTCCTGGCGAGGACTAGGATGGAGCAGTTACAACTGAATATGAAACAACTGGTTCAAGGAGTACAACAGTACTGCATGTTGTCAGCTTGTATAATTTATATGCAGAAATGATCATACAAAATGTTAGTTTAGATGAATGAGATGTTGGAATCAGAATTGCCAAGAGAAATATTAACAGCTTTGAATATGCAGATGATGCCACTTGGGTGGCTGAAATTGAGGAACAGTTGAAGAGTCTGTTGAAGAAGGTAAAAGCAGAACATGTAAAACCTGGCTTGCTGCTTAACATTAAAAGAAAAGATAGAAAAAACTTATCTTGCCCTGTTGGTTCTTTACAGATGGATTTGGGGGAAGTGGAAGCCATGACAGATGTTATTTTCCTCTGTTTAATGGTTTGTGCAGGTGGTGACTGTAGCTTTGAGATAAAGACCTTTTCTTCTTAGGAGGAAAGATATAGGTTCATAGGTTGGTACTGGGCTATCTGCCCGAAGGCATATATTAGCCCAGCCACGTTGTGCGGTATTCACTGCCCCTTTAGTAGTTCCCTAGACCCTTGTACTTGCAGCTAGTACCCTTGGCCCCTATCTAGTAGTGCTGTTGGTGTGATCCCCGGTGTGAACTTTCTGTTACCCATCCAGTCATCAAGGTTCCTCTTGAAGAGTGATAGTGAGGGGCTCTGTGTTATGTAGATTGGGACCTTGTTCCATAGTAAGGGACGTCTCTGTGAAGGGAATCTATCCCTCCAGCATGTTCTATTCATTGTTGTGTTGAGGTTTATGTCCCTAGAGTGTGTAGCTCGAGTAGATTTGGTTTTGCTAAGAAGGAGCATGTTCAACAATTCTGGGTTGGACATGACAGATTTGGATAAGATATTAAAGAATAAAGATATTACATTATCAGCAAAGGTTTACATGGTCAAAGTTACAGTATGCCCAGTAATAACACATTGCTTTGAGATATGGAATACAGTTAAGATTGTGAAAATCAATGCTTTTGAACTATGATGTTGGGGAAGATTTTTAATAATTCCATGGGCCACAAGAGGATCCAATCTGTCAATTCTTAAGAAAATAAATCCAGACTGTTTGCTGGAAGGTATAATAGCAAAACTAAAACTGAAATACATTGGCCATATAATGTAAAAATGGGTTTCACTAAAAATGACACTGAAACTGTAAAAGACTGAAGGTAAATGAATAAGAGGGAAGTAAAGGATAAGATAGATAGTATTACTGAAGTAATGAATATGAATTTACAGGAACTTAAAGAAGCAGTGGTGGACAGACAAGCAGAAACATAGCAAGGATGGGGGAGAAGGGAACAGGCGGCCAGGGTGCAAGGTGTTTGGTGGCATGACTGGGAGGTGCAGTTCTTGCATTATTTTCTGTACTGGCATGTCTGAATACTGACAGTGTGATGTTTTTGATGATGGTATTTTTGAATGCTGGTACAGGCATTTATTGCACTGTGTGTGGTGAGAAACTGTATTAAGCAGTTTGCTGCAAATGCAGCAGTCATCTTGCTACAGTTAAAAAGTAGAAGTCCTTTTTTTTCATTCTCTCTTTAGCTAAAGAGCTGGTGGAGATGGGAAGTGTATCTTGGTGATGAGAGCAGGGCTAGAGGAGTGGACCTTTTTTTATTTTTCTCCAAGTGAAAAGCTGGAGGGGCAGGGTACCAGATTGAGGACTGGCACTGGGCGCTTGATGAGCCAGGTCTGGCATATCAAAGTCCTTGAGGTTATGAAGTGTCAGGCTTGACCAAACAGCAAGAGGGCTTACAAGAAGTTGAGTTTCCATATATCTGACAGGTTAAGTTTGTTTCTTTGTTTATGTACATTTATTGACTTTGGTAACCCTAATAGGGTGGACCTATTCACAGAAAGGAGTCAAGGTTAAAAACATCAGTATAACATTAAGTAGGAGAGTTGAAACCATTCTTCATACAAATCGGTTTGTGTTTATATATGTATGTATGTATGTATGCATGTATGTATGTATGTATGTATTTATTTATTTATTTATTTATTTATTGCTTTTATTTAGCAGGAAAGTCCAACAGGGCACAGGACCATTTTCAGTGGAAGCCTGAGGAGAAAAGCTTAAAATGAACAATAAACTGTAATAGACAAGAGTGGCATTAAGATTTAAAACGCAATAATACTGTATTACAAAAGCTCAAACCCACCTCCCTAGCACCAAACAATCTACCTGGCAAGTATCTAAAAATTGCAGCACAACAAAAATATCATTTTCTTGCCAGTCTAAGGACTTTTAAAAGCTAAATGAATAAATAATAAAACACTGCAGTGAAATATAGCAATAGATGTACTTATAGTAAGCAGACAGCCCCAGAAGCTTTTTATGTTTCTTGTGATCATCACAGGGTTGAAGAGGCAGAACACTTAAACTTTCTTTATGCAGCAAAGACTAGCTAAGCTGTACAGTTAGTAGCATAAAGCAGAAAGTATATTCTCTCATATCATTATCAGTGCTCTTGGCAGCTGAAGCAATAATCTTGGATGAGACATCATCTGAGCCATGACCTTTACCTCAGTTTTTGTTCCCCTTCAGATATGACTTCCAGGGCTAAAGAAAATATGAATATAGAAGAAGGGAGTTTGTAGATTCTGTCACTGGAATCTGAGTCAGTACACTAGAACTGATAGTTTTGAGCATGATACAAGTTTGATTCAGAGACAAAAATTAAGATGGGAGGGCACCTTTCTGACAAGCTGAGTTTGAATGGTGGAGTCAAGCAGGAGTGTCCTCTTTCTCCTTTATCTACTTTTTATGTAGAGCCACTGGAAAAGAAAATAAGGGGCACAGAAATTCAAGGATATAACTGGTATGGTTGTCGTCGTTCTTTCAGTTTTTAGGGGTCGCCACAGTGGAACTCCAGTCCGCTGATGATTGGCAGTAGATTTTTACGGTGCCGAGGTGCCAGCCCAACCTTCAACGAATGCACGCCCATTCACGCATGTCTTTCGAATGCCACTTGACCACGAGGATGACATGCAGACTCCACACAGAAGGTGCTCCAGCCAAGAATCGAATGGGAGAACCTCTTGCTGTGAGGTGACAACACTTCCATTGCACCACCGCGGCTTACTGGTATGGTAATCAAGAAAAGTTGTTTTGATATTATTTTGTACTTCATAAATCCAGAATAGGACATGAAGATGTTATGGGACATTTTGAGGCAGTTTCAGGACTTTTTGGGTTATAAAAGATTGTTTGTTTGTCTTTCGGCTTTTCCCGGTTAGGGGTCGCCACAGTGGAACTTTGGGTTATAAAAGTAATGAAGATAAAACAAAAGCTATAGCAGTAAACTGTGTACCTACACATTATTTGCTTCAGCAATATCCATATTTATGGGGGCATCATCAGAATAAGTTTTTAGGTGTATTGATTAAAAAGAATTCTGTTATGGCAACTAAGGATATGCTGTAAGCAACTAAACAAACTGATACAAAATTTGAGAAACTAGAAGCTCTTCATTATAGATACTAAGGTACAAGCTGTGAAAAAGTTTTTAGTTCCTTTAGTTTTATGTATAGGTCAGTGATATTTTTATGAACCTGTGAAGAAGTTGTGGGTGATAAAGAGTCGAAGGAATTTGTTTGGGAGGGGAAGAGTCGAGTGGGATAAGCTGATTCCTACTTACAACAAGGTGGTTTAGGTTTACATGATTTGAAAGTAAGCTTTAGAGCTGCACAGTTATAGCTGACGTATAACACAAGCAGAAGGTTAAAAATCAAAGTGGAAACGGATGATGATGAAACTAGGAATCTGAGAAATTAGGAATAGGGTAGTTTTTTGGATGCAGATCCGTAAGAAGGATAACAATAACCATAGAGAATATTATATTTATAAATTAGCAGAAAGTATTCTAAGAACTAAGCCAACAGAAATGGAGAAATGACAGATCTTCTCAAAGACCTGAGACTGTTTGGGCATACATTGGTGCTCAGTACCCTTTTTAAAGATACTAATGGTGTGTCAGATATGCAGTTTAAGAAACCTAGCGTTTTTGTACCCAAAATACACCCAGTTGTTGAAACTTTTATAACAGTATGCGAGAAAGAGATTAGGGAAGTGTTTAATGATAAAAGAGCAGCAAAGTTTTACAACTTAAGCAAATCTGAGAGTGAAGCCTTGGCACAACTGAAGGCTATGTCCAGTATAGAAATTAGGCTGCAGACAAGGGTGGGAGTGTTGTAGTAATGGAAAAAACTTTATATATGCAGCAAATGATGTTATTGCTTGGTGACGCTAATACATATTTGCAGATTTCTAGTCTGCAAATGAAAGCTGTTATAGACAGGGTGTCTGTTTATGTATTTGATTTATTTGTGTCACAACAGATTATGGAAGATATATTTAACTATTTTCAGGTAGAACATCCCATTACACCTATGATATATGGATTACCTAAGATACATAAGAGCATGACTGAACCTCCTATGAGGCCTATTGTTTCTAGCAGAGGATGGTGCACAGAAGCATTATCCATTTATGTAGAGAAGCAGCTGCATCCAGTGTTAGGATACATGCAACACTGTTATTAGAGACACAAAAATGTTTTTAAAATCTATGAAAAAATGACAGTGAGTTTATGTTTGTCACCATGAACATCAATTCACTATTTACGGTGATACCGAACTCCTGGGGTATTGAGAGGGTACGTGAACTATTGAATATCAAGAGAATATTCACACATACCAAAGTGAATCTGATGTGCAACTTGTTAGAGATTATTCTTGAAAATAATGTTTTTCTGTTCAATGATAATTTCTACCTGCAAAAGGTTGGCGTAGTGATGGGCACGGCATGTGCCAATAGCTACGCCAACCTAGCATTGGTATCTTGGGACTTGAATAATTTGCTACGAAACAATGAGTTTGTCAACAGTATCATTTGGTATGCACGATTTGTGCATGATATTTTTCTTCTGTGGGGAGATACGAGTAGTAGATTAGGAGTGTTTATTGATTATCTACATGGCACTACTGATTTCCTTAGGTTTACGTATGACTGTTCATCTGAAACTATTCATTTTTTGGATTTATCTATTGATAGAATTGGACATACTGAACTAGTTACGAAATTGTATAGGAAACCCAGTAGAAAGAACAGTATTTTACGCAAAACTAGTATGCACCCCAAACATGTTAAGAATGTAGTTAATGGACAATTTATGAGGATCAGCAGACTGCATAATACAGATGATAGATTACACCAGGCAGTGGACATGCTGAATAGTATTAAGGGGATGTATGAAGCATGCAGTGATAAGGGGAAACTATTTTTTTTTTCAGATAAAATAAATGAGAGGCATACCATGCAGACTAATGACAGACAAAAAGTGAGGTTTCCTATTACATACACAAGCGACATTAAGATATTTTGTCGGATTTTCGAAAAGAACTGGAATATATTAAATTCCATAGAAGAACTGGATGAGGCCATAGATGTAAAGCCACAATTTTGCTATAAGAATAACCACTCCCTGAAAAGACAATGATGTTATAAACCGCCAGTGAACAAAAATGGTGATGAGTTTCGCAAAGGATAGGAACATTTCCATGCAGGCACTGCGTGGCTTGCAAGTTTATCTGCACTAATATAGCGTTTACACAGCCCAGTCAGAGTTTTCTTATAAATTTTGATTTTTATCCTGATTGTAGGACACAGCATATAGTGTATCTCAGTTTTTGTAATTTGTTTTTTATGTAGGTAAAACTAATAGAAGCCTGAAAGAATGCATTCTCGAGCACATCAGAGATATAGCTAATGAAAAAGAAACCAGTGCATTCGCTAAGCATGTTAAAGATCAGGGCTCTCAACGTTTTTCATTTTTTAGTACTTGAGATTATGGAACATAACCAGACCTCCCAACCATACCGAATTACTCGGTATTTACCGAGTTTTGGGGTCCAAATGAAGGGGTGCCACGATTCCCGATTGACACCCCTTCATTTCCGATTTTTTTGCTTTATTATTTATTTATTTTTTTAAATCGCGCTGTTGGAGCTGACGTCATCACGTGCGTGGTGACGTCAGGGCCGTCAGGGCTACCAGCCAGTCGGAATTGAGCTCAAGAGCTCACGATGTATGCAAGCCGTCCCTTGTCTGAATTATTTAAAATTTGAAAAGGACTTACATGTGGAAATGACATTTTGCGGAGCTCCAAAAAGTCTCTAGCTTTGCCTGGCCCTGGTTATTTTCGTTGAAGTGTCTGATGACTTGGAAAAAGCCCACCTTATAAATGGCAAGAAAGCCAGAACATACACACTGCACCTCAAAAGGTAAGAAATTAAAATTTTATTATATCTACGGCACACGGGCACAATTAGAACTATTACTGTTCGCATTGCAGTGGATTTCTGGTGAAGTTGTTAGAGGGTCAAAACAGGTCCAGCTTGGGGAACTGTCCAGGTGTGAAATGTAGGTTTAAATTTCAAATCGGTGGCCCACTGTGCTAAGTGGTGCATCCGTGTGACGGCCAGCTAGCTTCTTAGTCCACAAATGAACATGCCTCACCCTGATAGTAACCTGTGAATGAATGTGCTACAGAGACTCCGCGCATACAGCCAGCAAAGAAGACAATACCGAAGAGCCAGAATACAGCTTTTCGTAGGAGTTGTAAAGCATCCCAGCAGTCCAGAACAAGATAAATAAGGCTAACTCTTGATTTAATAGTCCTGAGTACAGTCTTGCGTTCCAGGCCTAATGTACAATCTAAATACTAAGTTCCCGAGTGCTGCTGTTTTCCTTTCAATACATTCCCATTGTTTTAGGAGCCATTCAAACGGCGGGCAGTGGTTAGAAGTGTTTAAGCAAAGATCTGTAGGCTATTAATAAGGTTTTCTCGTTTTCTTTCTTTTTTAACAAGAAACTTTCTTTTAAATGACGATGGGGAGTACTTCTCTTTGTCCCATTTTATTAAACTACCCAGAAAACGGATAGTTGTAACTTGCATCCAAGCTTGCTCCTAAAACCATTTCAATACCAAAAGAAGCTGCTGGGGTAGAGAGTAGACCAGATGTTGCACATCCATCACCTTTATCAACACAGCAGCAGATTGTGAGCTCTAATTTACACAGCTGGACGTATACAATTAGCGTTTTTAATAGTATAGTCATAGCACTTATAACAAATGATTCCTCTGAATTTCTTTGTTCAAGAATCCTGGACAGAACCTATAAAAGCCCCATAGTAGGTCTTTTTTTAATATTACTGGAATTCTATTAAAACATAATAGGACAGCAGGTTTTGCATCAACAAGTATTTTTAGAACAATGAACTGCTAATGTCTGGCATTGTTGACTGAGTGGAAAACTTGGTGATTTCCTAGAAAATGAAACATTTTATGTGGGACAGGGTAAAATGTGAAAAATCAGGGGCGGTTGACAGTTATGTGAGACGGGTTGCAGTGTGTGTGTGTGTGTGTGTGTGTGTGTGTGTGTGTGTGTGTGCAGCAGCATTGAGTGGGTTGCTTAGTTGGACAATGCTGTGGGGCTTTTGGGGGCTAGAATAGTATCCTCTGTGGTCTCTTCGACTGCATTTCAGATTTTTTTGTATTAAGAGTTGAGAGCTATGGTGAGAAGTGAGAACACCATTTATATTCCCCCATTATTGGCTTTGTTGTTTATCCAGGTTTTTTGTGCTAAGAGGTTAAGAGAGCTATAGTGAGAAGTGAGAACTGAATTCACTAAATGATAGCCATTAAGTTTCAGTCTTCCTATTTTTCAAGCTGCTGATTTAACACACTGGTATGTTGTACTGACTATAGTATATAGGGTTCTGGTTTCTGGTTTCAAGACTTGTCAGTAACATGTATGGTGATAGCACAAAATTGTATTCTAGCAACTTTCCAAAATTATACAAGCAATGTTTAAAATGTGTCCCTGGTTTCTGACCCTTTGCCCCCCCCCCCACCACCAAAAAAACTTTATTTGAAAAAAAGTGCAAGATGACTATGGCTTACACTACTGTTCTGTTTATAGTTTGGGTGTGGAAGTAGACTTATGATGATTATGATGAATTGGGAAGTTTTGTAATTACTGGTTCACCGTTCATGCATTTTTTTTCATTGCCTACAGTACAGCCTAGTGCCTACTGGAAAAATGTTCATTCAAACAAGAAATTTAAAATGCACTAACAAGTGTGCTGTATTATACAAGGAATATAACTTAGGAAGGTGTATCAAAGAAAAGAACACATGTATGTTTCTTGTTTTGTGTGCAACGGACCAATGATTTGTAAACAGCCCAAAGGTAATATTTTATCCACCACTGGCCAGATGCATTTTTTTTGTATGTGGTGTGGGTTTCAATGCTGTTTCACTGAAAGTGAGTTTCAAGGGCAGAGAAGTTTTAATGTCAAGTCTCTTTTCATTGTGAGACAGTATTGCTTTGTTTATCAGATGTCTGTCAGTGTTTGTGCATTGACGTACTGCAAAATGTAAAAATAAAATCCAAATAATCATTGATTGTAGAAGTAAAACAGTATGCACACAATAGTGTTTATGGTAAATGGGGCGAAATAGCCAGGTAATAGGACATTGGAATCAGGTGCGCTATATTTTGTTTGTTCTTCAGTTTGCGTTTGAAAGCTGGTATCCCAAAATTCCATCGGAGTGGGTGGAGTTACATAATTATGTATGCAAATTAGATGTTAATCAGCATACAGATTTGTACCTATTTTTCATGGGCCTTGTCCAGATTTTTGATGTTTCCAGGTTGAGAGGTATGAACATAACATTAGAGGTGGTGACTTAAAGCTTTAACAAGACTGAGACAGCAGAACAGAAGTGGATTCTGCAACTGCAGGCAGAGAAAACACCAGGTATAAACAGTGCATTGTCACTAAAACCTTTTCTTAGAGCTAGACCACTCAAACACTAACTGCTGAATTTGTTTTTAAAGTAAAACAAAAAGCATTTAAGCTACAAATATGCATTTACATTTTTAATTGGAGCTGGTGCTTTCAATTAGAGTTGAGCCAGCAGAACAGAAATGGATTCTGCAACTGCAGGCAGAGAAAACACTAGGCATAAATAATGCATTGTCACCAAAACCTTTTCTAAGGTTAGACCCCTCAAACACTAACTATTGCATTTGTTTTTAAAGTAAAACCAAAAGCATTGCTAGGAATGTAAGTTACTAATATGCATCATTTACATATTGAATTGGAAGTGGTGCTTTCAATTAGAGTTGAATGAAATGTTTTATAGTTATTGGTTGTTTTACTGTTTAAATTTGAAGATGCTGCTTGTTGCAAACTAGTTTGATGAAGCGATCAGTTGTTGGGATCGTGAAAGCACTTACTTTTATGCACTAAAAGTTCTTTTCTACATTATTCAGTCGTGGTCAGTTCGTTCTCTTTGTTTTTTCTATTTTAATAAAAGAGATAACTGCAAACGGGTATAGAAAATTGATGGGGGGGGTGACTAACATTTATTGGAAAAAATTAGCAAAGGAGCCAATGTATTGAGAGCAAATAACTAGAGAGGAGAAGGTAACTGACTGTGATGAGGCCAATCAGAAGTTTGGACTGCAGGTTAGAGACTACCTTCCCTATATGAATCTTTAACAGAATATAGGCAAAGAGAAAGGGGAGTGATAAATGGAAGACCACCTGTACTAGAGGTTTTAGTTGAGGCTAGAACAGAAGTTGCTGTTAAAAAGGGATAGGTGGTAGGGCATATAAAATATAGCATGACAACTATAAGAATCAATCAGAAGAGGTTAGAAAAGATTGGGAGGAGAGGATGTAAAGGTAATTTACAAAGGAACAATAAGAAGACGTCTGTATGGCTCACAAGCCTAGCAGTTGGTGAAGAGGATTAAGGCTTGGAGCTGTTAATGAACTACTTCCTGTTCTACAAGGATTTTATTTTGTCAGGCTTTATTTGCCTGCTGTGTGACCCTACACAAATCACTTAGACAATACTTTGAGGCAATTGGGAATTTGGGCTAGGCCCGTTAATGGTCCCGTGGACTGCATATCTAGTAATTACCTATGAAATATGCAACAAAGTCCAGAACGTTAAGAATTTGTATTAGGAAGTGTTTGGATAGAGTTGTCTACCACAAGCAAATGTAAATAACAGATGCTGGATGTATGATAGTAAAGACAGAGGTAATTTGGAATGTGTGTGTGTGTGTGTGTATATATATATATATATATATATATATATATATATATATATATATAAAAAATCATCATCATCTTTCGGCTGTTCCCATTAGGGGTTGCCCCAGCGTTCCTGTCCTCTGCATCTTGCTCTGTCACACCAACCACCTACATGTCCTCTCTCACCACATCCATAAACCTTATCTTAGGTGTTCCTCTTTTATTGTTACCTGGTAGTTTCAGCCTTAGCATCTTTTTCCCAATATACTCAGCATCCCTCCTCAGCACATGTCCAGACCAACTTAATCTTGCCTTTCTGGCTTTGTCTCCAAACCTTCCAACCTGGGCTGACCCTCTAATATACTTATTCCTAATCCTGTCCACCCTTGGCACACCCATTGCAAATCTTAACATCTTTAACTTTGCCACATCCAGCTCTAACGCCTGCCTTTTTGTCAGTGCCACTGTCTCCAACCCATATAACATAGCTGGTCTCACTACCCTCTTATAGACCTTCCCTTTCACTCTTACTGGTACTCATGTGTGTGTGTGTGTGTGTGTGTGTGTGTGTGTGTGTGTGTATATATATATATATATATATATATATACACACACACACACATATATGTATGTATACTGCATGAAAATGTTTACTGTTTTTTTCTATTAATGTATACCTATGTCACTGTTTAATTCTGGATTTAGTAAAGATATTTAAAAAAACTTCATTAGTCAAACTGACACTTCTAGTGTTTACAGCTAAAATACAAATATGTAAAAACTTCTTTGATTTTTTAACAGGAGAAACTAGTTTTAAAAACATTACTCTTATATGATAGAGTTTGCAGTCTCCTACCTTCTGTAACTCCTGAATGTCAGTTACTTTTAGACTTTTTTGTAAATAGTCTAATACACTCAAGTATTATTTTACATATTTATACATCTGTTTATTTCATTTTTTGTCTTTCTCCTGATACTGGGCAAATGTGTTATCTTCTTTTTTGTATCACCTCTTTTTTTAATATACTGAGAAATTTCTTTTTGTGTTACCCAAATTGTGCCTTCATTTGGTCAGGTTTTGATCAGTGCACTCACTACCCCAGTAAACGAATATAAATAAAGTGATATAGGTCATCTTGTCATTGGATTAGGCCTTGTGTAGACCACCATGAAGACACTCATTCCTAGCTCCTCAGAATGAAAAGAAAATGCTGTCTACGTGCCCTTGACCATTTTTGTCTTGTTCTTTTGCCTTATAACCAGAGTTATATTATCAGAGCTTATCTTTTTCTTCTCCTATTCAAGATTTTTCTTTTCATCACTTCTCATAGTTAGAAGACAAAGAGTTTTATATGCAAACTTCGTTTTGCCAGAAAGAGGTTAACTATTTTTTTTTTTAAAGAATCCCTTTCACTTTGTGAAAGCTTTAAGGATGTTATTGAGAAGATCAAAGATCTGATACTCCAACACTCCCAAATACCCTATCAGTGTCCATGAATATCCTTCACAGAATATCCTTCACAGTATCAACTGAAGGCAGTCATTTATTCACAGAGTGGTGCACACAGAAGATGACACGGTTAAGCATCTTCTGACTACAGCTAATAATATCATTGATTTGTATCGTTTATATCTGCTCATTATGGGTGGCACATTTCCTACTAAAAGCAACGCATTTTTAGTCCAAACCTAACCCTGCAAGTCAGGAAGGCAGTAAGTGAATCTTACCACTTTATCCATCCAGTGCTGTTGAGCCACATCTGACTCCTGTAGCAACCCCATGAACAGGTGCTGCCATCCACGCTGTTTACAGACAAGTAGGGAATGAAAGTAGAGTACCTTCTTCCACATCTCCCTCTCTCTCTCTCTCTCTCTCTCTCTCTCTCTCACACACACACACACACACACACACACACACACACACACACACACACACACACCTATCTGCATGCAATTCAGAGTTACCAGTCTGTCTACTGCCTGTCATTGGAATGTTGGAAGAAACTGATATACCCACATGAACACAAGTAGGACGCACAGACTTGCATAGAGGAAACCCCATTGGCTTACTGTTTAATGGCAAGTAAAACAGTAGCTACCTACATCAAGATCCTGGATACACTGCTGGACATCATTGAGACAGAGGGTGTCCACATAAGCCCCTTTTTTATAATATGCAACTGTAAAAAGTAGCAGTACCCAGGGGCATGTCTTAAATGTTGTAATTTCCACTTCGCACAAATTATATTGTGATAGATGGAGGCTCAGAAGCTGATTAGGCTTTATGGCCGAAACCCGTTGACTGCAATACAGGTTCAGAAACTGCTGTTTTTGAGCTTCCTGGAGCTCTGGAATATTGTAGTACGCAACTAAATAGGGTTTTGAAGGGCACAGAGTATAGCAGGGCAGTGGCACAACTGATTGAAAACATTTCTTGGTCAGAAATGTCTCTGTAGAGGTGCTCTGATATACACTTCATCTGAAGGATGAAAGCTGCAGGCTATGTGCATCTCTGATGAAAGGTCAGGCATCTTCCCATAACCAGAGGTCAGGAGTCAGGCATTTTCCCATAAACAGTGGTTGTTACCACTCATGATGATCACCTGTGGTTGTGTGTTGGCAGCAAACTGCAGTTGTGACATCAGTCACATGATTACTGCTGAAGAGTACAGTATAACACTATGATCTTGAAGATGTCTGTATACTTCATTATCACTGTGTGCTGACATACATTGCATTTTTTTAATTGATTGTTGTAGGCGTTTGTAAACATTTCACATTTCCCATCTCTGCATTGCATAAACCTGTTCACATTTCTTTTGTTCCCTGTTTGCTCAACTTTACATATAAATAAATAGCTTATTCTGCTATATTTTAGAATCATGGACTTTCTTACAGAATCACACGGGCAGATTGGAGACAGAGGTGGTCAGTGCATTCCCATCCTTGCATTCCAAGTACAGAGACCCAGTGCAGATGTAGGCATGATGTTGCTGCTTGAGGGAATACAAGGCTTAACAGCATGTGTGCATTGATGTCTCTTGTGCTTCTCAGGCTCATTTCTAAGTAAAGCTATAATTTTATGCTGTGCCACCTTTGGTCTTCATTGTAAGGTCCCTACTTCCCTCTTCAGAGCGTGAAGTTTTGTAATCTCTTCACATATGGTCTGAGTTATAGTCCATTTCTCTGTAGTCCACTTTCACTTCACAGTCCAGCAACATCTTTATACGTACCTGTTATGCTTTCTCTGGTGCTTATGACTTTAGCCATAGGTCTACTAAGAATTTACAGCAATTTTCCACTTTTTTAGCCAATTACTACTGAGATGCTCACTTCTCAGTGTGATTCACCTTAAATACTAGCACTGTAACGACTGAGTGTGAGGCACAAATACTGGCAGCTTTATAGCTTCTTGGACATATTGGTCAAGGCTTAAAAGTCCCCTCTTAAAATGTCCCATTATGAAAAGCGAATGTTCTATTTGGCAGCCAATCAGTTTGTGGATTTTTTGTAGTAGCCAAATAAGATTTATATTTTTTGTCACTTGCCCAAAGTTTGTAAATTCCATTCACACAGAATTAGTTTGCCCGGCTTTATAGTGTCTGCATTCTGAAATATACTCTTCAAGTCAGTGTGAAAGACTTTTACTTAATGCATGTGTGTGTAATACTGAATTATGTGCATTTAATGATATGCCACTGTGCTGTTCTGTGGAGAGAGAAATAAACGTTTTATATCCTTGTAAAAATTCTGGGTTTGCTTCCAAAATTTTAGCTTGCATAAGTAAAGGTGTTACAACACAGTGAAACATTGCATACTACATGATAAATATTGAAGTTTGTGTAAGTGTGTATTTGCACAAATATGTATGTACATGTAGATAAAAATAAACCCACAAGCACTTATATATATATATATATATATATATATATGTGTGTGTGTATTTGTACAGACAGATGTACATTCAACGCACACACATTTATAGAAGAATGATTTAGTCTCCTTTGCTGGTAGTAATTTCTCTGTTTTCTTCAGCTATCTATCTGATGTAATGGATTGTGGGTATCTTGTGTTGACATGAGCTGCCAGTCTCATCATCTGCACAGCACAGTAACCTTATCCTCTGCAACACTCAGAATAAATAAACCTGCAGACCTTCAGAACATTTCTTAAAGAAGAGATGACACCGCTAATGATGATCAGTTCAGATTTTGTTGTCTTCCCAAACCACTTAATGTGATAAGAGAATTAAAATTTCAACAAGTCATTTAATGATAGCAGTGCGGCTTAAAGCTAGGTTAGGTTTCTTGTGGTTTCAGTCATATCTGGAGCACTGTGTGTCTGGCTGGATTCCCATTTCAGTGCATTCTTCTGTGCTTTATGTGATCAGGTGAATTTATTGCTAGCTATGAGGTCACTGTAATTTTCAATAATTGGTGACTTGCTGATTTATATTAAAAGATCCATACAGCAGTAAACAATACCATTTACATTTAATTAGTTTTATTGAACCAGAGGCAATTTTATTTGTAATGAACCACGTTATGATTAAGGACGTATTTTAATGATCTTTAAGTAAGATGAACAAATGTTGCCCTTGACCTAATACAGGAGGTTTTCTTCCATTATTGATAACCTTGAAGAGTGATTTCTAAATTATGAGTTGGAACTATAAGGAAGCACTTCTTATTGTTAATAACTTCATTTAATAATTTCTTAATGATGAAGTCAGATTAAAGAAGTGTTAATTATGGTAGTTATTGTTGGTTAGACATAAGGTGTCATGATACTGACTTCCTCTTAACTAAGATTTAATATCACTCTGAATGTAAATATGCTGTTTTGTGGATTATTCTTGAAAAGAGAAGTGCCTTGAGCTAAACATCCCTTGGATGCATTTTTTTCATAGCAGAACAAACATGTTGATTATTATTTTGGCATTTTACATCTGTTTGCAGTTACTCTTTGTGTATTTTTATTTTAGTTTGTCAGGTAGGAGGAGTGGATTGCAAGATCCCTTTCTCAGCTATGACTTTGTTACAGAAATTTCGAACATGACTTAAAATACTAGAACATAAAGTAGAACAGAAAGCATTGATTTACACTGAGCATCTGAAGAGAAATTTGCACACTGATGTTTCTATATCAGAAATATTTAATGTTTAAATGAATAGCAATGCACTAGAAGAACTGAAGGTTAAAACACCATGTATGGTGGTTCAGAATGATTTTGCAGTGAGAAACAAGTCATAACCAGATAGGGATTGTAGTTGCAGTTTATTTCTTGTTACTATTGCTGTTATATAAAGTCCAGAATAATGTTGCATTTATCATCACTGCTATTTTGGGCTTCTGTTGCATCTACACATTGGATCTTTTTCTAAATCCATTTTAGGACAGTAGTAAAACTCCTTATGGTGTTTATGCTTTTTATAACAATGAGTGCTCCACACTTTGGATCAAAGATGGTGATTGTTTTCATGGTGCACTCAGAAGCATAGTAAGGGACGGTGAGCAACATGTAGAATACCAAAGATGTACATTTGTACATATGTACACACACACTTATTTTATATATATATATATGTGTATATATATATATATATATATATATATATATATATATATATATATATTTATTTTTTAAGGACTTTAGTTTTGGTGTCCCTGCTGTTGAGGGTATTAACCATGATGTAGGATGGAGGATGTCCTTTATGTTTCACTGTTGCAGTCATTACATTTGGGTTATCTGCCTGCAGGTAGCCCTCAGCCAGTCTGAATATCAAAGTCTTGGATTCCTGTGTTGGATGCTGTCTCTACTTAAATTACGTCAGGTCATCAGAGGTATAAAACATGCAGCCGATGCCATTACATCAAGCAGTTTGCAAGTGCCGGTCGGCCAACTCCTGAAATTTTCATTTTCAAGTTTCAGAACTGAAGTCTTCAAAAAAGCTAAGTACCCCATTGGGGATCCTTTTTCTTGCTCTTAACCGATGTCAGTAAAAGTTAACAACTGTCTTACCTGTGGAAAGCAAATACTTCATAAAGATTTTTATTCGTACTGCATTCTTTGCTTAGGCCAAGACCATGACGTCCCTCGCTGTCGGTTTTGTGCCTTATTCAACCCCCAAACTATTTGTCGTTGGTTCTATTTTTGCAGCAAATTATTTTGGGACTCGTTATAACTATCCAGAAATGGCTTCAGTAAGCCATCAAACTACCGAAATTCTGAAAAAACGTAAGGATAAAGACAGAGATCGACGCATAAGTCCAAAACCGCCGCCGACACTTCCTTTAAGCTAGTCACCAGTTCGCTGGTACACAGTGAGGCACTTGCGTAGCCCCTGATACCCGCTACTTCGGATTCGCAGGCCTCTACTGAGACCCATTCAGAGTCCGGTATGCGGCGAGATGCTTCTTCAACTATGGATCCTGCGGATGTCTCTACCTTGGATGGGTCCGAAGCCGCTGTGCAAGCACCGGCTTCTGAGGGTGTATTCAGGCCTACAGATTTGCATTTCAAGCCAACACCATCTTCTTCATCAAGGCCCAAAACTCGACCCACACCTAGAAAACCGACGTCCAAACTGCATGGTCAGTCCCATATGCCTAAAAAACAAATGATTAGAATGGCTGAAGACCTTATTACTTTAATTATGGGAAGCCAGCCTTCCCCCTCTAAGAGACCTAGAACTGATTTTCCTTCTGATTCTTCTGAGCAGAATTCTGAAATTTCTGTTTTTTCTGATTACCAGGATTTGCCCTTATCTGCCTATGAGTATTCTGATGCAGAGGATTCCATTCCCTCTGCTTCCCCTCCAGAAGATTTTTCTTTTAGTGAAACCTTGCACACTCTTAGGGAGCATTTCTGCTGGGAAAGCCAGGATTACTCTGACTCCAAAAAGAGGCTTAGGAAATTCTTATTCCTCCCTCAACACAGGCCTTTAGCTATCCCTCCTGTTCTGGACATTGTAGATGATGCCTTCTTGGAATCTAGCCTGGCCCCAGACGCTTTACCTCCAGCTCACAGAAAACCTGACAGGTATTACAGAGTACCTGACTCACAAGTTCCTCTTCAGGAATCCTATTGCGGATCCAGAGAACATTTCCCAAGGACCAAAAGGTATTAAGGCTACTGCTGCTAAAAACCCTACCCCCTCTGATAGAGATTCCAGGGCCTTGGACAGATGGGGTAAGAAGGTATACACTTCTGCTACTTTGGCCATTAGGGCCTTAAATTGCCAATTTCATATGTTAAAGTATCAGCAACATATTATGGGACTACTTAAACAGAAAATTATGTAGATTCATAACTGTACTGAACATAAAGAATTACAAGATTTAATGCATTCTGCTGAACAAGTTGGTAAACAACCTAAACTCTTTAATCTTAAATCCAAAGAAAACTAAACTCTTACTCTTCATACCAAAATCTGTCACACTTGAAATCAGCCTTCACCATCTCTTCCCTCAGTAATACAAACCATCTTAGTAGAAAGCCACACTAAGCTACTAGGAGTCACTATTGATGACCAGCTAAATATTTGATCTACATATTCTAAATAACATTAAGAAAACCGATCAAAACGTTGGTCTCCTTTATAGAAACAAATACTTTCTCTCTAGTACTGCTAAAAGATATTCATTCATATGCAGCTGATGGAACGAGCAGGGCAGCGGGTACAGGAATTGCTCTTAGGAGACACTCCTGGATGCACTTGTGTTCCTTCGTGGAGCCCTTCAAGTCATCCTTTTTGAATACCCCTTTTGATAGCGCTTCCCTTTTTGGGCTCAAAGTTAAGGAAACATTGACCAGGTGTGAACAGGAAGGAAAGACTCTGCCATTGGAGTCTGTTTTTCCACCCCTACCAGACCCGACCCCAAGGGTCAAAGGGGAGGGAAAATGTGGTTCCGTAAACCCCAAGGGAGCCTTTCAGGACACATGTGGTGAAACCCCCTCCAGGGACAGAGGAGGGGTCAATAATGGAAGACGCTGCCCTCACGGCAGAGGGGGTCCACAAAACCAGGGTGACAAGAGATCAATTCTTTGGGAAGCCCTACCAGTGCTCCTGAAAGGAGGCCCGACTGTCTTACTCTAGAGGCAGTCGGGGGTCGCTTATCTTTGTATCCAGATGCCTGGCTCAAAATGACAAATGACAACTGGATACAAAGTGTAATTTCCAGAGGATACTTAATTCCTTTCACCACACCCCCTCTACCAAGGAAAATCATGGACATTCCACCCAGTTACAGGGAACAGGCAACAGTAGAGGTCCAAATGTTTCTATGAAAAAGAGTCATCTAACCAGTCCCAGCAGACCAGACAGGATCTGGAACTTACTCAAGATTATTTTTAGTTCCAAAAAAGACAGGGGACTGGAGACCTATATTGGACCTCAGCAGGCTAAACAAATCTGTCAAAAAAGAGAAGTTTTGGATGGTCACGCTTCAGTCGATACTTCTCTTTTTAGGGAAGGACAATTGGATGTGCATGATAGATCTCCAGGATGAGTACTACCACATAAAAATGGCCAGACCATCCAGGAATCATCTGCGCTTCCAGCTGGGAGCCAATCATTACCAATTTCAAGCCCTGCCCTGTGGTCTCACTACAGCCCCCAGAGTGTTCACCAAATGAATGGCAGTGGTCACGGCTCACCTCAGACGTTTAGGATTCCAGGTGTTTCCATACCTAGATAATTGGCTCCTTACTGCTACCACCAGGCATCAACTCATTCAAGCAAGGGACCCACTCTGTCACTCTGCAGCCAGCAGGGCATTACAATAAACTCAGAAAAATCTGCCTTGTCGCCATCGCAACATGCTGTTTTTTTTAGGAGCAGAACTGGACATCACCACCACCAAGACTTCCAGTAGAAAAAGTCTTACTGATATCCAAAAACAAGACTCCAGCATCAGAAGTTCTAAAGTTGTTAGGTATGATGGCAGCTGCAATTCTGGCCATACTGCTGGGTCGTATGCACATGCAGATACTGCAATGGCTCTTGTTCACTCAATGGTCTTACCAAGAGCTTCCCATGTCTCACCTGATATTGATCACAAACTCTTGCAAAAAGAATCTTCAGTGGTGGTTGACCTCACTTCATGTCATGATAGGACTTGTTTTACCCCACCAGCAGCCACAGTGACCATGGACACTTCCCTGATAGGGTGGGGGGGGGGCATTTTCAGGGAAGGACAGCCCAAGGCACATGGACTGATCAAGAGACACAGCTGCATATCAATGTCTTAGAGATGAGAGCAGAACTTTTGGTGTTGCAGTACTTCCAGGACTCTCTTCCTCTGGGTACGATTGTGATTCAGACAGACAACATGTCAGTGGTTTGGTACTTGAACAAACAAGGAGGAACCAGGTCATATCCCCTTTGTCGTGAGGCCCGAAGAGTATGGCACTGGGCTATATCAACCCAGTGCTTTCTGTTAGCAACGCACATCCCGAGGAAATCCAACGTGATAGCAGATAAGCTGAGCAGAGCAATTTTGTTGCCTCACAAGTGGTCCCTCAAGAAACAAATAGCGGACAGGATATTCCACTGGTGGGGCCAGCCTTGCTGCGACCTTTTTGCCAGTCACATGAACACAAAATGCAGAAGCTACTTTGCCCTGATTCCCTCTCTGGGAGAAGCCCCAAAGGACACACTCATTCTCATTTGGCCTCCGGGTCTTCTCTATGCATTTCCACCAATATTGTTGATACCAAGGTTCTACAGAAAGCAACAACTCTGGGAAGGACCATCATTTTAATAGCCCCTCATTGGCCTTCTCAGATTTGGTTCCCCTTCCTTCGACTTCATCTTTTGGAGGACCCTTGGATTCTGGACCCAGTTCCAGACCTTCTGATGCACTCGTCGGGGGAACTTCATCCCTCTCTGCAGTCCCTGAAGCTGACAGCTTGGCTGCTCCAATTCCCATCATAGCCAGGTTCCATAACCTTTCCAATGAGACTAGGCAAATTCTCTTATTTTCTCATAAATTTTCTATGAGGAAGCTTTACCTTAGCAAATGAAAACATTTTTCTATATGGGCCTCTAAAAACAATATTGATCCTCACCAAGCCCCTATGGCCTCCATTTTAGAGTTCTTGACCATGATTTTTAACAAAGGAGCTGCAGCAGCAACAGTTTGTGTTCAACTTGCTGCCATTTCTAATTTTTGTCTTGGATTTGAAGGAATTGAATATTATGTCACACAGATTATCCAAAGCCTTTCTCAAAGGGACTTTTCATCTCTGACCAACTGTGAAATCTCCCTATTCCTCATGGAATCTAAATGTTATGCTTTCCCGTATTGTTCTTCCTCCATTTGAACCAGCTTCCTCATGTGACCCCAAATTTTTGTCATGGAAAACTATCTTTTTAGTAGCCATTACATCTGCCCGCAGAGTATCAGAGCTTCAAGCCTTGTCCATTAAGCCTCCTTACTTGATTTTCCTT
The DNA here is from genome assembly GCF_019279795.1 of Protopterus annectens. Taxonomy (NCBI): domain Eukaryota; kingdom Metazoa; phylum Chordata; order Ceratodontiformes; family Protopteridae; genus Protopterus; species Protopterus annectens. The sequence continues at coordinate 608,403,025 of NC_056732.1, read as the reverse complement.
GCTGACAGAGTCTCTCACTTCGAACAAACCCCTCCTTTTTGCCTAAGGTTTGCACTGAAACTAATCTTAACCAAATTATTGTTTTGCCAGTTTTCTTCCCCAATCACTCCCAACAATCTAGAATACATGCTGCACAAACTTGATGTTCACAGACAGCTCAGATTTTACTTGGATAGAACAAAAGATTTTAGGAAATCGGAACAGCTTTTTGTTTCTTTTTCAGACTCCAGGAAAGGTATGCCAGTGGCTAAAACAACTCTGTCTAAATGGTTATCTGATTGTATCACATTTGCTTATTCAGCTGCCAATATGCCCTTACAACACAAAATAAAAGCTCACTCAACCACAGCAGTTTCTACATCCTCTGCCTTTCCTGCCAGACTTCCTATTGATAACATTTACGCAGCAGCCACTTGGTCAAGACCTCATACCTTTATCACTCATTACAAAGTTGACAGGGCCTCTATTGGGTCTACTGTCCTGAAGAACATGCTCCAGTGAGCCACCCGAGATTGATGGTGCTTGGGACGCTACCCATCTGTAAGAATGAACGGCGAGATAGAACAACTTCACATAAAGAAGTCATATACTTACCATAACGTTCCATGTGAGTTGTTTATCTCGCCTTTATTCTTACTTCCCTCCCTCCTACCCCCTCCTGGGCTTTTAGAAGGCCGAGATGCCCGATCCTTCTTGGTTGCTCAACCCTTCTGTATTTTCTCTTATGGAGTGATAGAATGACATATGGTATTATTATATGCAGCAAACAAGATCTGAGGTAATCTCTAGGTGCATCATGGGATAGGGACTTGGCCTGGAGCTATTTGAAGACCTCAAGCTTTGTAGTAGGCCGACTCGGAGCCAATGGATCGGCTCCGAACCCATCTGTAAGAATGAAGGCGAGATGAACAACTCACATGGAACATTATGATAAGTACATAACTTTTTTCTTTCAGACTGAAAAAAACCTTTCCTTAAGTATAGGCCACGAGATTCATTAATAATTTCCATTCTAAGCCCTGGGTTCTTCCTGCTCCCCAGCCTAGAAAGAGAACCAGGAGAGAGAAAGCATAGACAGCAAAGAAGGGTTTTGGCCTAGTGGACACTATCCCCAGTGATCCAGCAGGAGGCATCCATGGCTCAGATGGTCTCCCCTTTGTCCCACCACAAGCTTATCTCCCCATCCTCCCAACAAAGCTAAGAGGCAGACTTTTGCTCTTTATAAACAGATGGCAAGACATAACCCAGGCCATGTGGATGGTTCTGACCATAAGGACAGGATGTAGATTGCAGCTGGCTTCCTTCCCAAGCCCTATATGCACCTATGCACCTCATATGTTCCGAAATGCTAGAGGCTCATGAATTTGTGATATTACTAAAGTAGGCTCCCTGAACCAATCCCCTTAAGAGAGAAGGGTACAGAGTACTTCTCAAGACTCTTCCTAGTGACAAGAAAAGAAGGGTGCTTGACACCATTTTTGAACTAGTTGAGACTAAACTGGTTTCTGGCAGACTGCAGATTCGAAATGTTTAATCTTCAAAAGCTCTTACCCAGCTTTCTGTGCAGGCTTACATGGATCCCAAGATTTCAAAGGTGCTTACCTCAATATACCCATAACAAAGGGAAACTGGAGGGATCTCCACTTCAGGACAAGTGAGAATCATTTTCATTTATGTGTTTTCTTTGTCTGCTGGTTCCCATTGTGTTCATAGAATGTCTCTGTCCAGTAGTTGCAGTTTGTAAGACAAGGGAAATGCAGATCTCACCCCTATCTAGTTGATTGCCTAATCCAAGCAAAGTCTGTTAAGGAGCAGGTGGCCTCTCTTCTCATGACAGTGGCCTTCCTCCTAAATCTGGGTTTCACTTTAAAAATAAAATGTGCAATCTTGTACCTTTGCACAGACTGGTATTCTTAGAAGTCCTTTTACACAGAGAAAAACAAATACCGTTTCTCCTCCAAGAAAAAGTTTTTTTTTCTGACCCACTACTTCAAATCAAAGGAATAGGTGATGGCCTGAGAAATCTTCAGAGCTTTGTGGTACATGGCCCACCTGCATTATGATGATTCCCCAGTGCAAGGCTGCACATGAGGAAAATGCAGTGGTTCCTGAAAAAAATGTGTAGTGCCAACACAAGATAAAGCTTCTCCCTTACTTCAAGCTGGGGCTGTTAAAATCTAAGTCTATCTTCATTAAAGACTTCATTAAAAGGACAGCAAAAGTCCTAAAAGCTAAACATGAATTGTAATTAGCATTTGAAGCCAATAACATTTATAACTCCTAATTTAATTATATCAGAAAATTAAAGAACAGCATCCAGCAGTGTTCTTACTTAAGCAAAATGGCATCTCCCAGTCAGACCAAAAGGACATAGCAAATTTCTTGCAGATGTGTTTAGTGCAGACTTTACGCAGGAACAGCCATCAAAATTTTGCTATTAAGGGAACATGTTGTTACTGTGCTCTCAAATATCAGAAGTGCCACATCATTGGACTGCCTAATAAGGTCCAAAAATGCCGTCATGGAACCACTCCTAAATTTGTTGTAATTTTAGCGTAGCCACAAGAAATGCCCCTGAAGTATGGAAAAGTTTGATTTTGATTCCCTTTTATAGGATGAACCCCAACACAGACCCTATGAAATACAGAATTGTCAATTTGACTAGTCTCATCTTCAAGGCCATACAGCAATACCATATCTGACCTGTTAGCATGTAGGTTGTCAACTCCCTCTCTGTTTTGTTTTATTTTATTATTAATATTAAAAGCAATACAGCATGCTACAGTGAAATTGTCAACAAAATGTAAAGTAATACAGTCCAAGGTATTATTTTTGATCATGTAGAAGTATCAATGAACCATATTTTCACTCATAATTTATATAATTTCTTAAGAGGATTTATTTTAGACAATCCACTAAAATATGGTATGACAGTGTAACTATTAAGTTGATTAATTTTGATCAATTTACATTGTACAGATAGACTTTAAAGTGTAAAGTGTTTGTAAAAGTCTTTATTTTAAACTGTATTGTCTTGTTAAATTACTAAGATAGAATCTCTTGTATTGTTTAGAGAAAAGAGGCTAGATAGATGAATTGAAGAGGTTAGTAATATAAAGCAAACATTGTGAAACCCATAGAGGTCATTGTCTTACAGATCTAAATTAAATGATGAATCAAAATAGCATCCATCACAATAATGTTGGCAGTCTTGAGTAGATGGTAATGTGTGACACACCCACATGCAAGGAATATAAGTTTGCACTCATGCATTTTTTTTAAAAATGAATAACAGACTGTAGGCATTGACTATAATGTGTAACAACTATAATAGTAATATTAATCAAACAAACACATGGACTGACAGGCAAAGCAGGCATGTTAATACAAATAGGAAGCTCCTCCCATCTATAACTAAATTTGTTCCCCATATCTTTCAGTAACTAATGACCTGACAATTAGGTCACTTTGCAATAGATCTAATCAAGGCACCCATTTAAGAAACTTAAATTTGTATTTATTCTTTAATATACAAGTTGTTCAGCCTGATAATATATCCTTTAGTATCTGCATACATTCCGTTACTTTTGGAGAGTAAGGAGATTTTCAGTGTCTTGTAGTACACTTTTTTGCAGCCAGAAGTGCTACCAATAAGGACATTTATGGGATTCCTAGATTAGAAAAGAAACCATGTACTTCTAGGTATTCTCTCTCTCTGCCCGTCTGTCTGGGTATGGTAGGGTATTTTTCGTTAACTTTGTCCCAAAACAATGTGTAGAAATTAGTTATTAAAGAGCAAGACCAGAAGATATGCTCCCTTGAAGATCTATGCTCTGAATGGTAACACCATCAGTGGAAAAGAGCTATCACTGTGCTGGCTCAGCAAAATGTCTGTGGTTATAAAAAGTTTATGAAAGGATTTCCATGCAAAAGTTTACTATCTAGGACAGGATGTAATTTGCTTTGGAGATTTTAGAATATGTTTGATCTCTGATTTCCTGCTTGAGCAACTGGATGTTCTTAAACCCTTTATGCAAATGTTAAGGTCATATTGCAGTAAATATGTATAAGGGTGTCCATTATAGTAGACAACAGTGGAGTAAGATCACTCATAGTTTGCAGTTAACTGTTGCTTAATAACTGCATGATGAGAGAGTTAAGAATGTATCCATCTGCAAGAGATTAATTGTAGTCTTAACTAAGGAGTGCAGTTGATATATGAAAGTAGTGCATTTGTACAGAAATTTGAATTGTAATACCAGGTCTTCTGATGACTTTATTCCTAGTATACATTTGACAAGTGATCAAAATGTGTTTGTCCACTATGCCTGCCAAGGAATAGTATGTATGAACTCTTTAAATTAAGGCTGCACACTACAAGGAAACAACAAGGCTATAGTTGTGGAAACAGTGGTGGCCTCCTTTAAAACTGTCACTAGAACCTTATATAGTATATTTGCATAATGAGCGCAAGCTATTGATTGTGACTTGGTATAATATCCATGGGTTATTGCAAAGAGCAATAGTTGTTAACACTATTTGAACTGTAAATATGAATTGGTTAACATACGATGAATCTGCACATGAAAACTTCTAGCCATGAAAATAACCCAGGGTGGAGGTATACCCATTTTATATAAAATACCAAGCGATTTAATAATAATAGCATGAGAAGTTATCAATAATCTGGGAAGGTGAATACCACCTAAAGGTTGCACAGAGTAAAATATTCTATGTAGTGCCCCTCTAGGAGTAAAAGGTGACCAGAGGAATCTTCTCAACATTGCATCCCACTTCAACAAGGTGGTATAAGGAATTTTCATTGGAAAACTTTACAGTACATAAAATAACTTAAAATATAACACTGTTTAAGTAAAAGTACTTTAATTTCAAATGGGACAGTCCATGCTGTCCATTCTCAAGTATGGGTGTCCAGTTGCTGTGTTAAAAAATTATCTTTAGTTACTGTCACTTTTTGGGCTAAATGAATACCTAGATATTTAAAAGAAGCAGGATTTAATATAAAGTCCAAATGGTAATTCCTAAATACATATTTTGGCCATCCCATAACACATTGATAGAGATTTTCGGGGTTAGGCTTATACCCAGAAAATTGTTCCCAGTCGTCTAGAAGATCTCAGGCTAGAAGCAGATCCCTTGATCTGCTTGATGATGATATATAAATTAGCAAGTCATCTCTGACCAGTGTATCTCCACTAGGAAAATGTTCATGAGAACACAGCTGTGTAGTAGGCTATGTCAGTTCATAAGGTTTGGGCAAGGGGTTCTGTGGCATATACAAATAATATAAGAAGTATGAGTTTAAAACTGCTGTTTGACTGCATTGATTTTTGGATTTTCCACATTTAATGTTTGGATATTTTTTTTTGATTTTTGTCACATTCCATTGCATTTTGTTGTGTTTTAAAAATTTTGTTTTACTGTAGAGGTATTTCCTCTTGGTCTTAAAAGTTGTTGGCTAGAGTCATTTAGGAAACATTCCTTTTGTGTTCATTAAATATGAATTGGATCTATCTAATTAATGGGGGAGCTGAGAAAGTTTTTTTATTTATGGTATTCATCTACATTCCTCTACAGCTGTAAGAGCTGTGAGTTAAGTGCTGTTCAACTGATTGTTTTTTTGGATTTTTTACAATTTAATGTTTGGATATTTCTGTTATTTTTATGTTGTCTTATATTATAGTTTGTTTTATTTTAAATTTTGTTTTACATTAAATGTATTTTTTCTTAAGTCTTTCAAGAGCTCTGAGTTTAGAACCGCTGTTTGACTACATTGATTTTTTAATTTCCTACATTTAAGGTTTGGATAGTTCCCTTACTTTTTTTTATTTTTTTGTCTTGTACTATAGTTTGTATTTTAAGTTTTGTTTAACTGCAAATGTTTTTTTCCCTTGAAGTTTTAAAAATTCTTGGTCAGGGTCAGTTAGGAAACATTCCTTTTTACATTCAAAAGTTCATAGGTAGGTACTAGGCTATTGGCCCTAGGGCCTATATAAGCCTAGCCAAAAAGGTACCCTGGCTTTCTCCACCCAAGAAAATTATTTTCCTGTGCCCCTGTCGAACAGAGCCACAGAAGTGATATCCAGGGTGAATTTCCTATCTCCCATCCAATCATCAAGATTTTTCTTGAAGAGTGCTAATGAAGAGCTTTGTTTGATATAGATAGGTAGTTTGTTCCAGAGTATGGGAAGTCTCTGGGACAGGAATCTATCCCTCCAGCATGTTCTGCTTATTGTGGTGACAAGGTTCAGGTCCCTAGCTCAGAGGGATTGGGATTCCTTTAAGTGGAGCATGTCCAACAGCTCTGGGTTTGACATAGCTGTGTGTGTTAGGCAGAGATCGCCTCTGAGTAGGCGACGGAGTAAAGCTGGAGTTTTTTTAGACGGTCTGCATAGGGCATCTGTTTGAGGCCAGTAATCCTCTTTGTGAGGTATTTCTGCAGCCTTTCTAGTTGTTGTAGATGTCTTGTGAGGTACATACCAAAAGGAGCGTTGTACTCTATAATGGGTCTAATGAGTGACGAGTAGAGGAGAACAATAACCTCTTTTTTTCCTGGATGAGAAACCTTTTGTGGTGAGGTGTGAGACTTAGAAGGATTTCCTGACTACTGTGGCGATGTGATTATCAAAGGAAAGACTACTGTCCACCTGTGTCCCAAGGTCTCTTATCACACTTTCGGTGTTACGTAGACTACCGCCTATGTGGTAGTTCATGGGTACAGAGTTTTTACCAAAAGGGATGACAATGCACTTTTTGGCTTTGAGCTTGAGGCCATGGCTTTGACACCAGACATCTGTCTCAGTGAGGCCCTTTTGTAGGATGTCCACATCGTTAGGAGTTTCGATTATGGCTCCTAGTTTGCAGTCATCTGTGAACTTCATTAGCCAAAGATCTTCTATGTTAGTCTTTACTTCTGAGAAGTAAATACCAAACAGGAGAGTACCCAGGACTGAACCCTGTGGTACTCCACTTGTCTCTGGTCTGAAGTCGGATTTGGAGTCTGCTACTTTCATAGTGTGGGTTCTGTCAATGAGCCAGTTGGAAACCCATCTTGTGACATAGAGATTTATACCTAGTGTAGTGAGTTTATCTATAATTCCAGAGTGAGGGATGGTGTTGAAAGCCTTGGCGAGATCTAGATAGGCTGTGTGAACCACCTTACTCTCATCTACGGCTTTGGTGACCACTTCAAAGAAGTTTATCAGGTTTAGGAGACATGATCTTCCTTTTACAAACCTGAACTGGGTGGAGTCCAGAGTTTGAAGATTACCAATGTCATTGTTTATAAGTTCCATGATAATACATTCCATAGCCTTGCAGACCAGACTAGTCAGGCTAATGGAGAAGGTAGTTCCCGGGGTCTGTGGTGGCTCCCCCTTTGTGGAGTGGGATAACAGTCGCTGTGCACCATTCAGTGGGCACAAAGCCTGAGGTGAGGCTATGATTGAACATGGTACTTAGGTGGGGTGCCAGTTCATTCTGTAGTTCGTGTAGAACGCAGCCTGTGATGTTGTCAGGTCCCATGGATACTGTGTTCATGGCTTTGGAGAGAGTGGTTTTTACCTGTGCAGCTGTGATTACAGGAACTTTGCATTCTTCCAGTATAGAGATGGGCCCTTTAGGGGGTGGGGTGGGGGGTAAAGTTAGCACTGAACCTATCTGCCAGGATGCTGGTAATATCAGTTGGTTCTGTATATTTAGTGCCATTGTGCTGTAACTCAGAGCAGATCTGAGTGTTGCCATTGAGATTCTTGACATAGCTATAGAATGCTTTGTGGTTGTCTTTAGAATCAGTGGCAATGTTGTTTTCGTAACTAGCTTTGGAGGATTTTATGAGGGATCTCAGCTTTTCTGAGGCTGACCAGGGAGTTTCTTCCATTCATGGAATTTTACTCTTTTTTTTGCAACAGTTTTTTTCTTCATTGACTAATTAAGAATTAGATGTAGTTACTTAATAGGAGAAGCAGAGATACAGTTTTCTTATTTAAGGTATTCACCTACATTCCACTTTAGCTGCAAGAGCTTCGAATTTAAAACTGCTGTTTTGACTGCATTGATTTTTGGATTTTCTATATTTAAGGTTTGGATATTTATATTATTTTTTATTGTTGTCTTATATTACAGTGTGTTGTATTTTAATTTTGTTTTACTGCAAAGTTTTTTTTTTTTTTTTTTGATTTCTTAAAAGCTGTCTAGGGTCAGTCAGGAAACATTCCTTTTGCAATAGGGATATGATCTAGTTAGTTAGTGGGAGGAGGTGAGGTACAATTTTCTTGTTTAAGGTATTCACCTACATTCCTCTTCAGCTCCAAGAGCTCTGAGTTTAAAACTGCTGTTTAACTGCATTGATTTTTCCCACCCACCTGCCAAATTCTTGTTTTGCTTTTAAACTTGGTGGCTTTCTACCTGCCCTCCCCTACTGTAAGTTGACAGTTTGCAAACTACTCCCAGTGCTTTTTCTGTTGGACATTGATAGTTCAAACTGATAAAGCACACTCATTAGACTCATGTTACAAAACCTAATATAGTGGTCAGTGAAGACTTTTGTTAGACACAGTGATGCCACCTTCACCAGGCTGTGTAAGGAGACACTCAAGGTCACTAGGCAAGGATCAGCCAAATCACACATGCACTCAGGATATGACTCTGTCATAGTCCATGTGGGTGTTAAATGACCTGAGACATGCCTCCCTGGACTATATGAAGATTTACTTACTTAATAGAGCTTTCAGAATATGTGTCCCAGGCAGGTATGAGCCTGGCAGTGAGCAGCATCCTTCTTTCTCCAAGGATGATACCACAACATAAACAGAAGATGATTGACTTTAACAATTAGCTTAGTTACTGGTGTCATCTTAAGGGAGTCCTGTATTTGTGAGCTTGGTAGGACATGATCGACAGACCATGCTCCTGTCCCCACTAGGCTTTCATATTTTGGCCAAGACAGTATTCACCCCCTATAGTGCATTTTGTAGGCAATTTCCGATGTGATAAACCTTCCAACACAGTAAATTCTGTGCAAGGTCAAGTAAAGATGTTACTTTTCAGTCTTAGAAGACTCAACAGGAAACTCTACTCCCTGGAAGTGCACCTCACCCTGGAGAGTGTTGACATCTGTGCAGTTACTGAGACATGGTTTAAAGGTGCAGAAGGCATTCTGGTAATACAAGGCTATAATGCCTTCCACATTTTTAGACCAGCTACTGCACAAGAAGAGACAAGAGGTAGAGAGGTGTTTGAATCTGCATAAAAAGGAAGCACATCTCAAGATTGGTCAAACAGTAAGATATGCTTGAGCTACTCCATGTCCAACTCATCTTAGGTAAAGTCCAGTACCATATTCTTGCTAGCTATAGGTCCCTGTCTGTGACCCAGGATAATCATACCACAGACTTGAATGTACTGGAGACCTTAACATTTCGGCCCAACACCGTATTTGTAAGTGATTTCAACTATCCCACCATAAACTGGGACACATACACAACTTCTAACATGCAGGCTCAAAGATTCCTGAATTTTGTCAATGCAAATACAGTGAAACAGCTATTCTGCACACCTACTAGGGGGGGCATATGTCCTGGTTCTGCTACTCACAAATATGAAGGAATTGTACACCCCCACCCCCCCTTGTGTAAATGTCTTCACTGGTCAGATCAGATCACAAAGTGGTCACTCTTTAGTTATTTACTTGTTTATTTGATATTTGGTAACCGGGAAAGTCCATCTGGGTGAGAGAGACATTTTCGGCTTAGGCCTGAGGAGAAAAGCTCCAGTATAGAAAATAAAATATAGCAATATAAAAACATAAAAAGCTTAGAGAAAAATGACATTTGGCATAAAATTGACAAGAGCAAAACAAAAGTCAGTATGCAGGTGAAACCATAAAAAATATGTATTCATACATTTATACATGTGAAGCATTACAAGCATAACTGACATGTAGGTATTTTACAAAGAGTATTAGCCATTCACCCACTAACGATTAACAGAAAAGCAGGTATACGGGTGAACCCAAAACACTGTATACCAACATTTACATGCAAGTCTAGCGCTGACAATAGTTGCAGACATACATTTTGCAGAAGAAGTTCAATGGGATGCAGCAGATAATGTATTTGTTATGAGAGGCATAGTTACATCATGATAGAGTTAAAACTAAAAGTTTTAACAGTAAACAGAAATTGTATAGTTAAGATTAAATAAGTGGAAAAATGGTATATTCACCTGTAAGAATTTGTAATGGGAGAAAGTAAAAGGTTAGAGTCAGTGATAGTTGTGATAATGATAAGTGGAAAAGAAAAAAATAAGAGAGTGAAATTTGGGATTTTAACAAGGGTAGTAAATGAATTTGAAATTAGGAAGATTATTCAAAGGGTGTAGTACAAGAGAGAGCTATTTACTGAGTAGGAAGTTCTATATTAATTGAAGAGGTGTTAAGTGTAATGATCGAGGAAGCTGATAAAAAGGAGTGGAAATAAAAGAGGATATTTGTAGTGAAGTGGAGAATGGGAGTTAGTCAATATGAGGACTGATGAATAGAAGGAAGAGGGAGGTTAGAGAAGGAGGACAAGGGGGGTGTAGTGGGTTTGTATAAGAAGGAGAAGAAGGGGGGAGTATTAATAGAGAAAGGTGTTCTAGTCGAGAATAAGGTGTATGAATAGAGGCATGAGGGTAGAGAGTGGGAGAAGGGTAGCTGAAGTAGCAAAGGTGAAAGGTGGGGGGGTTAATGGAGATGGAGTAGGAAAATAGGAGAATATAAGGGGGGAAGTGGAAGTGGGAACTCACTAGTTTTGGAACAAGGGCAGATACGAGACTTGGGAAATAAATGTTTTAATTTGAACTTAAATTTCTTGATGATTGATATAGCTCTGATATCCATAGGCAAGGCATTCCATAGTTTTGCAACAGTGTAGGAATGTAGACATTGTCCAGCCTTTTTGTTTGATCTTTATATAATTATCAGCTGCTTATCTTCAGAACGGAGAGCCCTGGTAGATATATAGCTTTGGAGAACTGAATTTAAGGCAGGACATTTTTCAGGTTTATATATAATTTTGTCAGTAACTGTTAGTTGAAGATAGTTTAGATGATGTGTTAATTTGAGTCAGTTAAATGCAGTAAGAGCAGTGCAGTGGTGTTTGTAATAAGATACACCTGTAGCAAATTTAGCTATTTTATTGTAGCAGGATTGGAGCTTACTTTTTAGTGTATTATGAAGGTTGGTTAGAATGGGGGCACCATATAGTAGCGGGGCAGAGCAGGTAGGTTGTGGCCAGTGTTAATTTGGTGGCTGCATCCACAAAGTTTTTGTGCCAATAGAGCAACCAGAGTTTGTAGTTTGTTTTCTTGATAGCCATGTGCATATGTTAATCAAAGGTAAGTTTATTCTCTGTTGTTACTGCTAATAATTTGGCATGAGATACCACTTCAGTTTCTGTATTATTTAGCAAATATATCTTAAGTCAGCCGAGAGTGTCTTAGGTTTGAAAAGGAGGAGTTTTGCTTTATTTGGGTTGAGCAATAGTTGTGCGCTCCTGAGCCAAGATTCAATGGAGGAGAAGGCAGTTTGGTTAATTTGCCTAAGTTGTGCTGTGTTATTAGAGGAGGAGATGAGGGTAGAGTCATCAACGTATCGGATTAAGGAGCTTTGATGGGACACAGTGTGAAGGTTATTTATGAAGGTATTGAAAAGGAAGGGTCTGAGAATGGACCCTTGTGGCACTCGTGTTTTGTTAGATATTGCGAGAGACAGCCTTGCCATTTTGCACATTGCTGACTGTCAGGGATCTGCTTTTAAATCGTGACACCCACAACTCTAAGCATTATTTTCCGAGACAGAAATAATGAATACTGAAAATCCCAAAGGGCTGATTTTTCCCAGGACAAGTAAACACGTGCCCAGTATGGGGAAATATGCCCTTTTCTCTACTGTAGTGTGATCCTGGAGTTGGTATATATAGTTGGGGGTTGTGGTGAGCACAGGCACTCACCTAGGTGGGTTTTATATAGTTCAGTGTGATTGCGTTAAGTTTTGGGCAAGTGTTTACTTGCCCTGAAAAAAAATCTGCCTTTCGGGATTTTCTGTATTCGTTATTTTTATTTCAGGAAAATAACATTTGGTATTGTGGCTGTTGAGATATAAAAGTAGATCCGTCTGTCAGATAAATAGCTGGTAAACCACTGTTAAGAGGGTGTAGAAGACCTAGTAAGAGTTTGGGGTGTGAGACAGTATCAAGGGCCTTAACTGAGGTTACTTGACCAGAGACTGTTGCTTTGTTATTTGTATCCATGAAGAGGATTAGTGCAGTTGTTGTACTTTGAGCTGGCCTGAAGCTGTGTTGGGTGGATTTTATTTATTTATTGTGGATGAGGTAGTCAAGGATTTGTTTATATAAACATTTTTCTCTAACAGTTTGGATAGAGGAGATAGAATGGAAATGGGTTGGTAATTACTTAATTCATTAGATTTCCCTCTTTTGTGTAAAGGGGTTTTGACTGATCTCTTCCAGAGGGAAGGGACATGGGATTCTATGATGGATCTGTTGATGAGAATGCGTACAGGGTATGCAGTATCATAAGCAGCAAGTTTTAAGTATTCAGAAAGGAGGTTGTCAGCAGACGGAGAACAAGGTTTTAATTTGTGTAGTAGTTTGCATATGTAGTTTGTGGGTGGATTGAAGTTGAAAGCCTGTTGTAGAAATATTTTGGGGGGGGGGGTAGGAAAGAAGCTGTTGTGTGTTTGGAGGATGTTTGAGAAGGAGGTGGGTTGAGATTATTTGTGGAGTTGGGATTGATGGGTCAGCTAGCATCATTGACTACACTAACTATACTTTCTTTGAAATGGGTGTTCTAAACATATCTGCTGTTTGGGATGGAAATTTATCTGTGGCTGGAGATGGGTTTTCCTTGGATCCTGGGGTGAGGGGGGATGAGATGGTACTCCATAACTTTTTTTTGTGGTTGGTTAATTGTTGTGAGAAGAACTGCTACTTATCATTATTTACCATTTTTTTTGCTTGTCTATAGTTTTGTAGATTCATATCATTTTTGTTATTGTGCCATTCCTGCCAAGCTTTATCTGTGATTACTTGTACATTTTTTATGGACTTGGTTAGCCATGGTGCATCATTGATCTTTGTTCTTTTTGTTCGAAGCAGAGCTAAGCTGTTGAGGGTTCATAGGTTCAAAAGTGTGTACTAGGCTAATGGCCCTGGAGCTTTTACAAGCCTAGCCCATAGAGGTCCCCTGGCATTGTGCCGCCCGACATTAGTTCCCAGTGCCTCTATCAAGGAGAGCCACTGGAGTGATCCCCGGCGTGAACTTTCTATTTCCCATCCACTCGTCAAGATTTCTCTTGAAGATGGCCAGTGAGGTGCTCTGCTTGACATGTATGGGCAGTCTCTAGGGTTATGAACCTGTCCATCCAGCATGTTCTGTTGATTGCAGTAATGAGGTTGAGGTCTCTGGAACATGTGGTGCAGAGAAATTCGGATTTCTTTAGATGTAGCATTTCTAACAGAGCTGGATCAGAAATGGCTTTGTAAGTCAAGCAGAGATTGCCTCTTAGTAGACGATATGAGACAGAGAATAGCTGGAGTTTTTTGAGTCTGTCCATGTAGGACATGTGTTTAAGGCCTAGGATCCTCTTCATGAGGTACTTTTGGGGCCTTTCCAGCTGTTGCATGTGTCTAGTGAGGTACATGCCAAATGGGGCATTATACTCGATGATTGGCCTAATGAGGGAAGAGTAGAGAGAGATGATGACCTCTTTCTTCTTGGATGCAAAACCCTTGGTAATGAGATGTGCCACACAGAAGGACTTTCTGACCACAGCGGCAGTGTGGTGGTCGAAGGAGAGGTTGCTGTCAACCTGTGTCCCCAGATCTCTTATAATGCCTTCAGTGTTCAGTGGGCTCCCATCGATGTGGTAATTTATGGGAACTGAGTTTTTCCCAAAGGGGATGCATTTTTTGGCATTAAGCTTAAGGCCATGGTTTTAACACCAGTCATTGGTCTTAGTGAGGCCCCTTCTGTAGGATGTTTGCATCACTTGGGAAGTTAATAATGTCTCCCAGCTTGCAGTCGTCTGTGAACTTGGTCAGCCAGAGTCCCTCCGTGTTGGCCTGGACTTCAGAGAAGTAGATGCCAAACAGGAGAGGACCCAGGACCGATCCTTGTGGGACTCCACTTGTGACTGGTTGGCAGTCTGACTTGGAGTCTGCTACTTTCACACTTTGGGATCTATCTGTGAGCCAATTTGCAACCCACCTAGTGATATAGGGGTTGATGCCTAGTTTGGTGAGCTTATCAATAATTCCTGAGCGGGGAATGGTATCAAAGGCCTTGGCCAGATCGAGGTAGGCTGTATGAACTGCCTTGCCTTCATCCACAGCTCTGGTGACTGATTAAAAGAAGTCAGCCATGTTGAGCAGGCATGATCTAACATTCACAAAACCAAATTGCATGGGGTCTAGAGTTTGGAGATTCCCTATATCCTTGTTAATTAGGTCCATGATGATGCGCTCCATAGCCTTACATATCAGACTCGTCACGCTAATGGGGCGATAACTCCCAGGGTCTGTAGTCGCTCCCCCTTTATGGAGAGGGAAGACTGTAGCAGTGCACCATTCGGTAGGGACAAAGCCTGAGGTGAGGCTGTGATTGAACAGGGCACACAGATGTGGTGCCAGGTCACTTTGTAGTTCATATAGAACACATCCAGGGATATTGTTGGGTCCCATTGGAAGCTGTATTCTTGGCCTTGGACAATGCAGCAATAACCTGTGCTGTATTAATGCTGGGTGTCTGACATTCCCCCAGTATTGTGATTGGTCCTTTAGAGGGGGGGAGAGGGGTAAAGTTGGCACTGAATCTGTCGGCCAGTATGTTGGCAATATCTGTTGGCTTAGTATAGGAGGTACCATTATACAGTAACTCAGGGCAAGCCTGGGTATTGCCGTGGAGATTCTTGATATAACTATAGTAGGCTTTGTGGTTGTTTTTAGTGTCTACCGCAATTCTGCCTTCATAGCTGCCTTTAGACGTTTTGATGAGTGATCTCAACTTTTTGTTGAGGCTAATAAGGGAGTTTTTCCAGTCTTAGGACCACCTTTTTCTGCAACAGTTTCTTCCTTCTGTTGTAGAGTTTATTAATGGCAGGGGACCACCAGATTGGCTTCCTTTTTTTGGAGGAGAGCGTCTTGGTTCTGTTGGGTATGGCTAGTTCCATGCATTTTTGTACTTGTTTGTACAGTGCATTGGTGTATGATTCGGCAGTCATGCATCTATGTTCCATTGATATGGGTGCCGTGAATTTAGCCACCTCTCTCTTTAGTAGCCCAAAGTCAGCTTTGGAGAAGTTTTTCATGGTGGTTACCTTTACGGGGGTTGTAGGTGAAATGTGGATTTCCATGGTTTGTGGTCGGATCTAACCGGAAAAGAATTGACTATTGGTGTAGAGAACCGGTTCCCCATGTTTGTAATAACTAGGTCAAGGATGATAGTTCCCCTAGTGGGGGTGAGTATGAGCTAGTCCAAGGCATTGGAATTGATGAATTCCAGGAAGCGGCTGGGCCAGTGCATTGGTGCATGAGTAGTTTTCTCAGTTGATGGAGGGGTAGTTGAAGTCACCTAGTATGAGAGTGTTTGGTTGGACCCTAATAGTTTCCAGGGTGTCGAGCAATAATTTGTTCAAGTGGCTGATAACATCATGTAAGGGTAATGTTTTTAGTATGGACCAGTTTAAGAAATTTTGAATGCTAATAAAAAGTTGCTGATTAAAGTTAGATAAATTGTTAATGGTTTTGTAATTGTGGTTTTGGGGTAATTGTGTGGTTGTCCTATAAGTATATGCAGGTAGGTGGACATTTAAAGTTTCTGCGAGAGTACTGGAGCTAGAATATTTATAGGGATCTGAGATCAAGATCCAGTCCAGGATAGATCCTGGGTTGCTGTTTTTCTGAATTATAGTTGGTGTTGTAATGAGTTGTGTATATCCATATAGATTTATACTATTTGCTGGGAAGTCCGAGATTGTTTTGCGAATTGACATTAACTCCACCCATAACAACAGTTTTGTTGGATATATTTTGTGACATCCAGGATAGGATACTAGTTTGGAATAAGTATAAAGGCTGAACTTCCAGTAAACCCCAGAATCTTTAAGAACATTTTCATTGCCAACTATCTCCTATTAAGTGATAGAATACCTAAACTGCAAGTCCACCCAAATTCAGAGAACATGGTGGCTTATGCAGACGTTTTAATGGAAACCCTGTTCAAGCATGTAGATAACTTTATAGAAACAGCAGTACAAAAAAAAAAACTTAGGACAAACTCCAAAAACAAGCCCCTTGGTTGCTCCCCAATATAAATAAGTTGTATCACAAAAGAAAAAAAACAATCCTGTCCAAAAAGACTGTGCCCAAAAGATAAAAAAAAAAAAAAAATCCATCATTAGTCTCAACAAGCAACTCTAGTGACTAATGAAGTCCACCAAAGCCAGCTTCAAGACAGAAATAGCCTCTCAGGCTAGGGCCAACCATAAGACATTTTTCAATTATGTATGCAAGCTTAAAGGGAACACCCGACAGTGTGCTGAAATCCTAGTAAATGGAACTTCCTATATCAAACCAGAGATATAACAAATTTGCTGGCCGATAAATTTAGCTACAGTTTAACCCCCCCCCAAAAAAAAATACTCACTACCCTTTCTCTCAGTCCTCACTGAACTCTCCAGAGCTAAAAGTAGTGTGTCAGTGGGTCCTCGTAATATCCCAAGATTCCTCCTAAATTGCTTGAAGTATGACTTTTCAGACCCACTAGAATCTCCACAATCAACAACAGCCTCCAAACTGGCTTCATTCCTAGGGAATGGAGGACTGCAGCAGTCATCCCTGTGCACAAAGATGGACCATCAGCAGACACGGGGAACTCTAGACCCATAAGTTTGAGTAGCCTTAATATGTAAGGCCATGGAAAAAAATTGGCTTTTACGTGACAAACAAAGACACAGGAGATCTTCAAACACTGGACCCATCCCAGTTTGGTTTCGTCAAGGGCAGGCCATGCCTACTAAACTTGATGGACTTCAAAAGGGTCACTAGAGCCATGGACAATGGCACAACAGTACATATTGCCCACCTTGACCTGGCAAAGGCATTTGATAGAGTACCTCACTTGAGTATTATAAACAAACTTTCAAATTTCAGCATAAATCCCTTTGTCACCTGATGGTTATCCAAATGGCTGACAGTACACATGCAGTTAAGTTGGGGGAATCCCCCACCACCAAGAGGCCTGTTACTAGTCATGTTTCGCAAGGCTTATTACTAGGACCTTTCCTATTTGGAATATTCTTCTCTGAAGTCAAGGCACATATAGAGGGCCTTTGGCTGCCAAATTTGCTGACAACTGCAAATTGGGTGCAGTTATTGAATCCCCCAAAGATGCAAGTATATTCCACGAGATCTGACACAGACAAATAGCTGGTGCCAGAACTAGGGTCTAAAACTCATTGCAAAAATGGATAATTATACCCTTTCTGAAGACAACCACTCCTACAAATTACAACCTTGATAACACTCCTAGTAATCACGAAAGACACAGCTCACAAGCAATTGTTCCCAGTGCTGGCTCCAATAAAGGCTGTCCCTCCTGCTGTTTCCCTTTTCAGAAGAACTAGTAGTTCCAACTTCCACAAAAAACGCCAAAAATGGAAACTCACAATAAAGCGATTTATTGTCACAAAAGCACAACATAGAGGTCAAACCACTTCAAAAACTGGATTAAGTGCTTTCATCTCCCTCCGAAGACTTCATCAACCTCCATTTACTTTACCCATAAAAATAGCAGTCAAACATTTCTCATTGGTTATCCAATAAAGTAATTAATTATGTGCATGGTGCTACCAGCAATACTTACAGTCACAATACATACATTTAAAAACATTAAAATACATAATTATAAATATCCTGATATTGAAAAACACCTACTATATCCTACTAGAAATAATATATCATGCTAAAATTAATAATTTATAACTATATTATGTAAAGGGGTGATGATAGTTTCAAAACTGTAAAAATACAAAATATTGCTTTAACCCATTGTATGACGATAGCAGCTTGATATTCTGAGCTACACATGTATATAAAACTCTATAATGTAGACTTCTTCTTTCGGCTTTTCCAGGTTAGGGGTCGCCTCAGAGGATCACCTGTCCACTCATGATTGGCAGTAGAGTTTTACGATGTCGAATTGCCAGCCCGGCGCCCAACCTTCCAGGGAAGGGGCACACATGCACACACTCACGCCTAGGAACAATTTAGAGTGTCCAATCCACCTACAGCATGTCTTTGGGATGTGGGAGGAAACCAGAGCACTCGGAGGAAACCCACGCGACCACAGGGAGGACATGCAGACTCTGCACAGAAGGCACCCCAGCTGAGGATCGAACTGGAGAACCTCTTGCTGTGAGGTGACAACGCTCACCGCTGCACCACCGTGATCACCTTCTATAATGTAGACTACCTTATGTAAAAAAATAGGCACCACATTTTTCACATGAATGTTACATAATAAAGTGACTATATATTAAAGTAATACATAAAACAATGTAAAAAATGATTTACAATAATTCACAAATCTAATCTTTTTGGGTTGGGGGCTAAATGTTTGAGGGCTGGGGTGATAGAGATATGGTCATTTAATCTTGGGATGTTACATGCGTCCAGCCTCAACTGCCATACCATTTCTCTGTATTCTAATCTAGTCTGCCAGTCCCCCTCCACTCTGTTTAACTTCTTCCAACACCCAACAAACACCCCAAATTTGTAGTCAGTTTTTTCACATATTAAGAGTTGTCTGTATAAAGCATTGTTCTTATTTTTCTATTTATATCATACATGTATTCGTATATGCGTTATCTTAGATTGCGCTCAGTTTTCCCTATATAGTTTGCCCAGCATACTGTACAGTAAGCAAGATACACCACACCTCTGGTGTAACAACTAGAATAGGTCCTACTTATAAGCTTATAAGAAATGCTGGGCATACTTAAATCTGTAGATCCTGCTATAAATGGACATTGGGAACATCTGGCACATTTACAGGTACCAGGTTTGGGACTTGCCCCTTCCCTAGTGTCTCCCTTTTACTTCTCTAATAATGCCTTTAAATTATAATTTCTCTTATAACTATATCTAAGGGGTCTCTGGAAAAAAATCTACCTTGCTAGGCATTCTCCTGAACATGTCCCACATTTCATTAATACATTTTTAACCCATCCTATATTTGAATGGTTTGTTAGAATCAAATAGGGTAACTGTGGTCTAATTGATTCAGTACCCATTAATTTCTTTCTACTACCAACTACTTCTCCACTAGCGAGTAGGGGTAGATAGATGGTCCCCATCCTTGTACTACACAGTTTTTAATGGGGTTAATTAAATTATCTGGATACCCACTTACTTCAGTGTGTGAACATAGTCAATTTCATATAAAAAATATGTTTTATTAGATGTCATCCTGGCTATTCTAACCATCTGTCCCTTCGCAATATTACACTTGAGAAAATGTGGATGGTCACTATCAGAGTGCAGATAGGAGTTGGAGAAACACTCTTTTCTGTAAATACCAGACTTAAAGGTATTATTAGTATAGTCCTTAATTAACTTAACATCTAAATAGAGGGTCTCATCCAGTCCTGTTTCGTAGGTAAATTGTATAACTGATAACACTCCCATAACAGCAGACCCAGTTGTAAGAGATTTGAGACCTCAGGTTGACAGTAACCTAAGCTTTGATCAACATGTGTCCATGGTAGTAAGAAAATCCTTCTGCCGCTTATAAGTAAGGGCATGACATCCAGATCTAATGAGATCATAGCTCCACTATACTAAACACTCAGTAGACCAGTAATCGAGTTCATTGCACCCATAGGCATGTAGCTAACCAGGCACTTGCAACAGCTGCAACTGCCGCAAGGGTTCCTCACTAAAATAATACAGGGTGTAAGTACTAAATTCTGTGTGGACTGCCTCAAAGCCCTCTCCCCCTGTACTTAGTCTGCTACAGACTACTGAGGAGTGAACTATGCTTAACCTGCAAGACATTATCTGACCCAGCCCTGATGGTTCTGCTACACATTCGCAAAGCAAACAACATTAGAATTACCCTATCTAAGGATTTAAACTTCATCTGTGACATAAACAAAACATGTTGGAGGGACAGTTTAAGAACTTCTGGGGATCCAGGAAATTTTTACTTGAATTTGAGAACCTCTGGCCATATCCTACATTGGTGATGTAGGTGCTGCATTTTATTGAGGAGTAGTTCAAGTAGGCCAATATAATTGACTTTCTATTTAAAGAGAGTTCTTTGAGTACATTTAGGAATCTTAAATGCTTATTTAGGTGCTAGTGGGTGTCCTGTTTAAGCTAAGAATTACTACTGTTTAGGGTGATCTGGGGTCTTCTGAGTTCTACTTGTGGGTCTCCAGGACTGTTTCTCTCTCTCTGGAGGTGATATGTTCGTTAGCAAATATAGAACTGCTATCACATTTACCATCAAGTTTAAGGCATGGTAGGTTCAAAGCCCAGGTATGAAGTGAGTGATTTCTTTACATTTAGCATCAATATTGGGCAATTTTTTGCTGAAATTTCTGTCATTAAGTTAATCTGCTTTAATATGATTCAGTTTTGCGTCTGATATGTTATGTTGAAATGTTCGTTAGCTGGACGCTATGTAAAAAAGGTATTATGGTAGCAGCAATGCCTTTAACCAGTTTGTGGAAATCTTGAAATGAGAGGTGCAGACAATCTTTTGCAAAACAGGTTGGTCCGTCAAGCAACTTGTCTCATGCTGACATATGTTGGATCCTTCTGAAATAACACCAACTGTTTAACCAGTTGCAGATGGCCGTTATCTGTGAGCTTAACACAGTTACTGCAGTGCCTGAGGATACCAAGTACAAAGAGAAAGAGAAAGGATACAAGTGGGCTGACCATCAATTTTTGTCCAGTGATTCTGAGAATTTTGTTAAATACACAGAATAAGCTGTAATTAGCTATATGTGCTAGTTTATGGAAAAATGTAATTAAGTGATAATATGTGGAGGAATTCAATGATTAACGCAGAATAACTACATGTGGCTTTATGAGATGATTTAAGAAGAAAAGGCCACTGCAGGCAGATGTAGGCAGTTGGAATTTTTAGTAACACATACTAGTAAATCGAGATCTGTGAGAAAGAGGATATTTAAGTACAGATGTAGATCAAGACAACTGCAACAGTGAAGCACTGAGTGCAGTAGCAAGCTAAATTGATCTAAAACTGTTTACTTTGTAACACTGGAAAACAGCTAGGGAACGTTTGATGTTATGTAGTCCTATCTCACCTACATTCTTCACTTGTGGGTTCGGAGCCAAATGTCGGCTCCGACTCAGCCTATTTACTAGCTTGAAAGTCTTTGATTGGCTGGGCTAAGATGGTATCCCACAATACACTGCTCCACATCCCCAGATCTCGTTTGCCGCTTGTAGAGCTCGGACATGGTCTCGACTTGGCTGTGGCTAAGTATTGCAAAAAAAATTCTTTCTTGTGAAGCTTTTTGGCTAATTGTGTGTATTCAAATAGAGTTGTTATTAGTGTTGTTGCTGCATTACTTTTTGTAGGTTGCGAGTGTGTTTGTGTGTGGTATCCCTTACTCCTTCAGGCTAGGCCCGTGTGAGTTAGAGGACCTAGTCCTCCTTGTGGTGTTTGTCTGGCTGTCTTTAGATGTGTCACTCTTATTTTAAGTTGAGAACCATTTTATTTAGAGGTTCTCCCCTGTGCCTTGGTTGTGTTTTTACGTGTTCTCTGGTTTCTGTGTCAGCGGTTTCCCGCCTTTTGTCAGTAGCGGCTGCTATATTGTTGGCTTGGCATGTCTAAGGAACAAAAAGAGCATAAGCCCTCTGGCTTTAAAAAGTGTACAAAGTATGCCTATAAAATGTCTATCACAGACAGACATTCAGTCTGTGTTTACTGTCTTGGAGCCATCCACCTTCAGGAGTCGTGCAGTTTCTGCCACGCCTTTAGTCCTCGGGTACTCCAAGGGATGAAAAACAAATTTATCCTAAAGGGACCACTAAAACCGTCCTTTGAGGAGGATTTAGGTTCGGCTCCGAGCTCCCAGTCGAAGTCTAAATCCTCCAAATCCAAGAAGAGGTCTCTGGCTCCATCTATTGTTTCGGAGCCATCTTGTAAAATTACCATTGTCGAATCTGCTTCCTCGGCTCCACCGACATCGGGGCTGCAGGAGGTAGCTGTGTCAACTGAGTCTGCGTCCGCTCCGATAATTTTGGAACAGATTCGGAGCTGGTCGCCAAGTTTGAGGCAAGCTTCTCCAGATAGGAAGTCTAGGTCTCCGTCCATTTCCTCCAAATCCTCCAGGCTTTCCGATTTGGATGTAGATAGAGGGTGGTGTAGAGGCTCCTACAGTCGCCAGTGTTGGCCAAACTTTTCTCGGCTCCGACCCAGTCGGCTCCGGAGCCAGCTCTGTTAGTTTTACCTGCTATTCCTCCTCCGAGCGCATCCTTGTTGTCGGAGCCAGTAAGTTCCACTCCGAGGGACGTTCCTGCGCCGTCGCCGATCCCCCAGTGGCGTTTATCGGTGCCCACATTGGCTCCGACATTGTGGGTTCCGTCCACAGGGTTCGAGACTCGGGTCTCTTCAGTCGGGCCCGAGGGGGGATGTCTCGGTACACCCTTCAATTCCGAGCCTCCCCCTTGGTGCCTCAGCTGCGGGGACACCGGTCCCGGTCATGGCCTTGGAAGGTGGTTGGTCCTCAGATTCGGGAGGTCCTGCCTTCTAGGCTATGCGGAGTGCACTGGCTAGGTCAGCTACTTCTCTCGGATTGGTTGTTCCATCCCCCACAACACCGGCGAGAGCTTCTGACACCCACCTATCCTTGGATAGCAGAGAGCAGGGGTCTTAGGATACCCCCACGAGTGGTCCCCTTCTTTCTGAGGGGTCCTCAGAGCCTGTGCCTGAGGAACCTCCCAGAAAGAAATCTTGCAAGAGGAAGCACATACACTCCCAGGACGAGTCTCTCACTTCCGATACTGACCTCGAGGAATCGGAGGGGTCCCCTAGGTCTTCCTCTGAGGATGTTTCATTCTCTAATATACTGGAGATCTTGAAACAAAGAGGAGACTGGCCCTCCACAACCCCCTCCGAGGAGGAGTTAGTATTCCAAGGCCTGTGGCACTCAGCTCTCCACCTCCTGGGTGTCTCCACCCTTCGATTGGCTCCTGGACTTTATTTGTCGGAGGGTGCGGAAGACTCCTGACCCCGTGGAGCCTGTTCCTCGACGCCCCACCAAATTTTTGTCTGCTCCCCATGGGAAAGAATTTTTGACAAAGGGAGTCCCGATAGATGCTATGGTGGTGGCGGCTGCCACACAGAAGGAATTTGCTGAGTCTTGCTCTTCGGTCCAACCTCCTAACAATGAGTCTAGGACTATGGATCGGTACGGGAAGCGTACACTGTCTTCAGCGACCTTTACCTTGCGGTCGCTGAATTATTTGTCTCATGTCACGTGGCTCCAGAGAGATCTCCTTAAAGGAGTTAAGAGATACTCTAACTGGTAACGTGCCTGAGGCGGTGGCTCAGACTTTCAACGCTCAGCTCTCTAACCTCAACTCCATTGCTAACTCGTCCATGCGACTGATTTCGTACGCGGCCGAGGGAGCTAGTAGGGTGGCTAGTTCAGGGGTGGCCCTCTGGAGGCAAGCCTGGCTACGCCTGTGTCACTTTGCGGAGGCCTTTAAGTCTTCCTTTACTGATGCCCTCTTCTATGGTTCCTCCTTGTTCGGGACCAAAGTGAAAGACACACTCACCAGGTGCGAGCAAGAGGGAAAGATCTTGTCTGCCGTGGGAATCCGTTTTTCCCTCCCGTCGAGGCCTTATCCCAAGGCTCAGTGAGGGGGAAAGATGTGGTTCAAAAAATCTCAAAGGTCTTTTCCTACCACACAGGGTGTGACCCCCCCCCCCGAGGCAGGGGAGGGGGGGGTCGTATTCAGGGAGATGTCACCCGAGAGGCAGAGGGGCCCCCCGCAATTCTGGGGACCGTGATTCTTTCACGGTTCCCCATACTCTCGTTCCTGAGGGTGTGCCCGGCTGTGCTTCTCCCGAGCCAGTCGGGGGTCAAATTTCCCGGTATCCGGAAGCCTGGGTCAGCATCACCCAGGACAGAAGGGTATTAGGGATAATCGCCGGAGGTTACACCATCCCATTTCACTCCACACCCCCCCCCCCATCAAAAGGATCCCAGACGTTCCACCCAGTCAAAGGGGTCATGCAGCAACAGAGGTTTCTCAGCTTCTAGTAAAAGGAGTCATCCAACCAGTTCCCCCCAGACCAGATCGAATTAGGGACTTACTCGAGATTCTTTTTGGTGCCGAAAAGAACGGGGGACCTGAGACCCATTTTGGATCTCAGCTGACTCAATCATTACGTACACAAGTCCAAATTCCGGATGGTCATGCCATTACCACATCAAAATGGACAGAGCATCCAGATGTCATCTACGCTTCCAGCTGGGAGCCAGGCACTTCCAGTTTTGAGCCCTGCCCTTTGATCTCACCACAGCCCCCAGGGTGTTCACCAAGTGCATGGCAGTGGTGACCGGCTCACTTGAGATGTCAAGGATTCCAGGTGTTTCCTTACCTGGATGACTGGCTCCTATCCACCCCCACCAAGCATCTACTTCTTCAAAACAGAGATACTGCTATCGATCTTTGTCACCAGTTAGGCATCACAATAAACTGGAAAAAATCTGCCTTGCTACCCTCACAGCGTGTCTCATTTATAGGAGCAGAGTTGGACACTATTCGATTGAGAGCATTCCTACCTATGGAGAGGATCACAGGGTTGCAACGACAGGTTGGGATGATGATGTCTCTTACATGTGTGAGGGCAAGACTAGTTCTTCAGTTACTGGGGACAATGGCGTCCACTATCAAGATGGTCCCGTTAACGAGGTTACATATGAGGATCCTACAATGGCTCCTATTCGCCCAATGGTCCTTCCAAAGACTACCACTTTCCCATCATATCTTAATCACAGGCAAATGCAAGCAGGACCTCAGTTGGTGGCTATGCACCAACAACTTAGACGTAGGGAAACCCTTTGTTCCACCCAACCCGGTAGCCACAGTGACCACGGACGCCTCCTGGATAGGGTGGGGGGGGGCATTATCTCCGCAGGATGGTCCAAAGCACGTGGCAGGAGCACGAGATAGACTTGCACATAAATGTCCTGGAGATGAGGGCAGTGCTCCTAGCGTTGCAGGCACTTCAGGATGTCCTCCCTCTGGGGACTATTGCGATACACTCAGACATGTCAGTAGTGTGGTATCTCAACAAACAAGGAGGAACCAGATCGTACCCACTATGCAGGGAGGCCATGAGAGTGTAGAATTGGGCGATTGCTTCCCAACGGGCCTTGGTGGCAATGCACATCCCGGGGAAAACCAATGTGATTGCAGACAGGCCAAGCAGGGCGATCCTCATGCCTTACAAAGTGGTCCCTGATCCGCTGGGTGGCGGACAGTATATTCAGCAAATGGGGTCAGCCTTGCTGTGATCTGTTTGTCAGCCCCTCAATGCGAAATGCAGCAACTACTTCTCGCTGATCCCCCCACTGGGGGAATCTCCAAGGGACACTCTTGCACACAATTGGCCCTCAGGTTTGCTGTATGCTTTCCCTCCGTTTCCCCTTATCTCGAGGGTGATTCAGAAAGCGCTATCTTTGGGAAGCAGATTGATTCTGATCGCGCCACACTGGCCTCGACAAGTATGGTTCCCCTTCCTTCAACTTTACATCGTGGATGCTCCTTGGACTCTGGACCCTCGTCCAGACTTGCTGACACATATGTCGGGACAGCTCCACTCCTCCCTGGAGACCCTCTGGCTGACCGCCTGGCTACTCCACTTCCATCCGTAATCAGGTTTCATGATTTTTCTCCAGACATGGTCCATATTCTTTCGTCCTCTCATAAGCCGTCCACTAGGAAGATCTACTCTAGCAAGTGGAAAAGGTTTTCAATATGGGCCCAGTCCAAAGGTATCGACCCCTACACAGCCCCCATTGACTCTGTGTTGGAATTTTTGTCTCATTTATTCTACCAAGGGTCTGCTTCAGCCACCATCAAAGTTCAGCTGGCGGCTATTTCAAATTATCATGTGGCTTATGAACCTAGCTTAATGGCACACAGGCTGTTTTGAGCATTCCTGAAAGGCACTCCTCTCCTTCGTCCCCCTGTATCTCAACATGTTATGCCCTGGGACCTCAATTTTGTTCTGCAGGCCCTCACTCTCCCACCCTTTTAGCCTGCGGCTTCCTGCGATTTAAAATTTCTTACATGGAAATCTGCCTTTTTGATAGCTATCACATCGGCTAGACGAGTATCAGAACTCCAGGCCCTATCAGTCAAGCCCCATATTTGGTATTCCATAAAGATAGAGTCTCTCTCAGACCACATCCATCCTTTCTTCCCAAAGTGGCTTCCTTATCTAATATTAATCAGTCCATTGAGCTGCCGGTCTTCTTCCCCAACTTCTCCAATAAGGCAGAGTACCAGTTTCATCTGTTGGATGTTCATAGGCAACTACGCTTTTATCTACACAGGACTAAAGATTGGCGGAAGTCAGACCAGCTCTTTGTTTCGTTCTCAGAGAATCGCTTGGGGTTTACGGTTTCCAAGGTCACCATCTCTAGGTGGATAGCTGGTTGCGTCTCCTTTATTTATCAGGCAAGGGAAAAGAGCCTGCCTTTTCCAGTCAGAGCACACTCTACCAGAGCAGTTTCCACTTCCACAGCCTTTCAGGCTAGGTTATCGATGGATGATATATGTGCGGCTGCAACATGGGCTTCTCCTCACACATTTGTTTCCCATTACAAATTGGATGTGGTGTCCAGGGGCAAATCATCTTTTGGCTCCACAGTGCTCAGGAGTATTTTCCATTGAGCCACCCAGGATGTAGGTGCTAGGCACACTTTCCCACAAGTGAAGAATGTAGGCGAGATAGGACTACATAACATCAGTTAGTTATGTACTCACCATAACGTTAGATGTATGTAGTCCATCTCGCCTCACATTCTTCATTCCCCCCCCCCCCCCCATGCCTGGAGTATTTGGAGGATCTCCTTGTACTTCTGATGTTACAGAGTCCCTTTGGATAATTTGTTGGACCTCGTTGTTATGGGTGTGTGTGTGTGTGTGTGTGTGTGTGTGTGTGTGTGTGTGTGTGTGTGTGTTTGTGCGATGGATACAATACTTCTGTTGGCAGCAAACTAGATCTGGGGATGTGGAGCAGTGTATAGTGGGATACCATCTTAGCCCAGCCAATCAAAGACTTTCGAGCTAGTAAATAGGCCGAGTCGGAGCTGACATTCGGCTCCGAACCCACAAGTGAAGAATGTGAGGCGAGATGGACTACATACGTTATGGTGAGTACATAACTAACTGCTTTTCTCTACTGCCACCATAAAAAATAAATTCAAAACAAGCTCACTGAAATAATTTAGAAACAGATCAGACAGTAATAATATTGCTGGTATTAAACAGAATCCAGCAAAAGACTTTTAACCTGATGGTTTTAGGTTCAGTAGCATTAAATTCACTTTAACCTAGTCACAGTCTGGAGACTGGTGTATAACAATGGAAGGCTATCAGAAACAAAAATTATTTTTAACACTGGAAAACAACTTGAAAAAGCTTGGTACAGAACACCCACCAGTAACAATAAATTATAATTTCACCAGATTAGCAAACATAAACCTTGAACTAGTCTGCTTTTCTATATTGCCACCAGGAAAAAAAAAAAACAGTCATTTAAGTTTAAAGCAGGTCACTAAAATTGGCTAGAAAGAGTAAAGGCTATATTAGTAGACTCTGTTAGCAGTGTTGTGCACCTGGAATTCTAGATACTTTGGGAGTGGAAGTTGTTAGATTTAACGAGTTAACAGTGTCAGTGATTCAACGGGTAGCACACACACCTGTGGTGCAGAAGGCTGTGGGTCCTATTCCCACACCAGGTAAATCAATTGCTGACACCACACTTCAGCATAAGGGTTGTACTGTACAGTCCTTTGGATGAGACATTTAACCAAGGCCCTATCTGCCTTATTGGTGGTAGCTAAGATAGATGTAAAAGATCCCACAGTATCTATTGAAGAGAGTAGGGAAAATTCCCTGATTGCCTGTTCAGATTTCCCTTAGTAGTATAACTACCCCCTTGGGTCTTCCCTGTAAAAAAGCTACTAGCCTAATAGGACTGTCCTGGTCAACAAATAAATACATGATTGTGAAATGATAACTGGGGGACATACCATAACACCCCACCTGCAAGAGAGAGAATAAGTATATTCTCACAGCAAAGAAAGAAAGGAAGGATGCTGGGAGAAATAAGTCCTTACTCCTTATCATTATCATCCCCCTTTTTACCCCTACATGGGATTGGGGTGTAGCATCAACTGTTGCCACCTCTGTTGATTCATTGCCACACTCCTAATTTCTTTGAGAGTCCTGCCTGATTGTTGCAGGTTTTCTCAAATGCAATCCATCCGTCTCTTAGGTTCATAGGTTGGTACTGGGCTATCTGCCTGAAGGCATATATTAGCCCAGCCACGTTGTGTGGTATTCACTACCCCTTTAGTAGTTTCCTAGACCCTTGTACTAGCAGCTAGTACCCTTGGCCCCTATCTAGTAGTCTAGTAGTGCTGTTGGTGTGATCCCCGTTGTGAACTTTCTGTTACCCATCCATTCATCAAGGTTCCTCTTGAAGAGTGATAGTGAGGGGCTCTGTCTTATGTAGATCGGGACCCTGTTCCATAGTAAGGGAAGTCTCTGCAAAGGGAATCTATCCCTCCAGCATGTTCTATTCATTGCTGTGTTGAGGTTTATATCCCTAGAGCGTGTAGCTCGCGTAGATTTGGTTTTGCTAAGATGGAGCATGTTCAACAATTCTGGGTTGGACATGGCTCTGTACGTTAGACAGAGATCGCCTCTGAGAAAGCGGTATGCAACAGAGAACAGTCTTAGCTTTTTCAGTCGTGCTGCATAGGGCAACTGTTTGAGGCCAGTAATCCTCTTGGTTAGGTACCTTTGTGGTCTCTCCAGCTGCTGGAGATGTCTAGCCAGGTACATTCCAATTGGTGCATTGCACTCAATAATGGGTCTGATAAGGGAAGAGAGTAGAGGGGCACCATTACATCCTTAGATCTTGATGCAAACCCTTTCGTGATCAGATGGGTCACATAGAAGGATTTTCTAACCACTTTGGCAACATGGTTATCAAAGGAAAGCTGACTATCTACTTGGGTCCCTACATCCCTTATTTCTTCTTCAGATTTCAGGGGATTACCTCCTATGTTGTAGTTTGCAGGTACTCTGTTTTTTCCAAAGGGGATTACTACGCTTTTTTTGCATTTAGCTTGAGACCATGGCTTTGACACCATGCATCAGTCTCATTTAGGCCCTTCTGGAGGATCTCCATGTAGGCCGGAGACTCTATTGTAGCACCCAGTTTGCAGTTGTCCGCAAACTTAGTCAGCCACAGCCCTTCCATGCTTGCCTGTACTTCTGAGAAGTATATGCCAAACAGGAGGGGCCCCAGGACAGAGCCCTGAGGCACACCACTCGTTACTGGTCTGGATTCGGACATAGATCCCACTACTCTTACTTTATGGGATCTGTCTGAGAGCCAGTTTGCGATCCATCTTGTGATATAAGGGTTTATGCCCAGGCTGGTGAGCTTATCAATAATACCTGAATGGGGAATGGTGTCAAATGCTTAAGCAAGGTCAGGGTAAGCCGTGTGTACCTCCTTTCCCTTATCTATAGCCTGAGTAACTGTCTTAAAGAAAAACACCAGGTTCAGGTGGCATGATCTGCCCTTCACGAAGCCGAACTGTGTGGGGTCCAGCGACTGGAGGTTCCCAATCTCTCCATTTATGAGTGCCATAATGATTCGCTCCATAGCCTTACAGATCAGACAGGTCAGGCTTATTGGTCAGTAGTTCCCAGAGTCACTTGTGGCCCCACCCTTGTGTAGCGGGACCACCATTGCCGTGCGCCATTCTATGGGCACATATCCTGTGGAGAGGATGAGACTGAACAGGGTGTTAAGATGCGGGGTTAATTCCTTTTGAAGCTTGCGTATGACACAGCCTGGGACACCATCTGGTCCCATGGAGGCAGTGTTTTTAGCTTTAGATAGAGCCTTGTTTACCAACGTATTGGTAATAATTGGACTTACACAATCCCCTAGAATGGTAATAGGCCCTGTAGGTGGTGAGGGGGGAGGGGGGGGAGAGAAATTTGCACTGAACCTGTCAGCTAAGATGTTGGCAATGTCAGAAGGGTCAGTGTATTTTGTTCCATTTTGTATTAGCTCAGAACAGACCTGAGCGTTGCCATTTAGGTTTTTGACGTAGCCATAGAAGGCCTTATGGTTATCCTTGGCAACTTTCTTTTCAAATGCTGATCAGGGATGATTTTTCAACTTGAGATTTGGCCTTTTTTTGTATAAGTCTCCTTCTTTTATTGTAAAGTTTGCTTATGGCCGGGGTCCACCAGACTGGTTTCTTCTTGCTTGAGGAAGGAGTCTTGGTTTTATTTGGGATAGCACGGTCCATGCAATCCTGAAGATGCATATAGAGTGCCTTGGTGTAGGATTCCGCATCCTGGATATCATTATCCTTCTGCAAGGGAATAGTGAAGCTTTCCACTTCAGATGCAAGTAGTTTGAAGTTTGCTTTGGAAAGGTTTTTGACTATGGTTTCTTTGATTGGGGGAGGTGGAGGAGTAAGGATGTCCAGGGTTATCAGTTTGTGGTCGGATCTGACCAAGGAGGGGGTGATAACGGGTGTGGTACAATGGGCACCCATATTTGTGATGATTAAATCCAATATGTTGTCCCCTCTAGTGGGGGAACATACTAGTTGTTCAAGGGCATCTTAGCTGGACATTTTTGCTTCCTCTTGCTGCCTTAATGTCTCTCCTAAATCGTCTTCTGCTTTCCTGCACATGCCCT
Organism: Protopterus annectens; assembly: GCF_019279795.1. Taxonomy (NCBI): domain Eukaryota; kingdom Metazoa; phylum Chordata; order Ceratodontiformes; family Protopteridae; genus Protopterus; species Protopterus annectens. Next base: position 608,371,924 of record NC_056732.1, on the reverse strand, counting down.
ATTATATTATATAAAATGGAAACCAGAGTTCCTGGAAATAAATGTTAAGCTGTACATTACACTGACATTCCTGTTATACTGGCCTGTCATTCCTGGGAAATCATCAGGTTGAGTATATTGTTTCAGGCAAGATTGTGGCATACTGTCAACCAAACATGTTTTTCAACACTTGCACTTTAGTCATACATTTAACACCATTGAGAGAATATCATCATACCATTACATGTTTTTGAAGGTTTGTGCCCGTCATACAATTAGCTTCATCAAATTTCTCATACTTTTCAATCATAACACAGTAGTACCAGCAGCGAGTTTTTAGTATCCATAAATCTCATACATTTCTTTCAGCAGTAAGTATATTTTTAGGTGGAAGGAGAATGTTTCATACGTTTTTAGTTGTGCTGTACTAAGAAGGATAAAAGTGTCAAGGAAACATTTTTTGTCACAGTAGGAACTGTGTAACTGTAGTTATCAGGAGGATCGTAGCTGTTGCCTTTTCTTTTATAATTTGTATAGTACTTTGATGATCTCTTCATTGATTTCGGGTAATCCATACTACCAGATAAAAAAGAAGTGCATAGCATAATTTTACAGGGGGTGTTGCACAACATATGGAATAGCATGTGTACTCTTTGAGGCCAGATGTACACATGTATATACATGGCACATATACGTTTCACATTTGACTGACAATAGCTGAGTATGGTTGAAATATATTAATTGAAATACTCATTTGAAGACATGTACTTAAGCCGTGGCACGTGTGATAAGTACTGTGATCTGTAGCATACCTCTCAACCTCTTAATGCAAGTAATCTGGACAAAGACAGAAAGAATGAGGGGACAGAGGCCCAAAAATAGGGACAGAATTTAAATATTGTTCCTATAAACTTAGCATGTTGCTAGAATAAAAGGTCTTGTATTGTTATATGTTTTCTGAAGGATATAAAGTCTGAAACTCAAATGTTTTTCTTTATTTCGTATTATTTAGTGACTTCAATATTGGGAGTCAACCCTGGAATACAGGGAGCTGATTTGGCAGCTTAGGTTGGACGCAGGGAGGCCCCCGGGGCTGAATGGCACACTTAGCATAGGCTCAGTGTTGAAGCTTAGAAGGGCCAGGCTGTAGTATGTTTTGTTACATCACTGTAACTTCGTACTTCATTTTACATATTTCTCACAATTAATTGATTTGGTGCTATTTAGGTGTAGTGCAACACCATTTTTTATGACTACAAATGTGTAACCCACACATCTTTATTCCATGTAGTCTCGTTGAATTTAAAACCTACTTGGTTTTTATGTAATTTTTATTCCTTACACTGCTCCCCCCTTTTTTGGAGGATTTAGGAACGCAATTTCACAATGTTACAAACATGGTTCACTAGTTTTGCATTATTTTATATGCAGTGTAGATTTTAACTTTTTATGTACACTTGAATGATTTGCATATATTTTTTATGACATGTTAAAAAAGTTTTTGTAGTGAGATTCCGCTTTAATCAAACATGTGACTAATTAAGATGCCTATTTAAACAGTAGCTCTTTTTTGAATGAAATTGTTTTTGACTTGATAAAGCTTGGAATTACCCAGCAGCGCTTGGCGCTTGTCTGATACTGCTGTTTCTAATTCCATTGACTTTTGGATTTTATTATCTACCAACCGAATAAAGGATTTGCCTTTAGCTAATCGAATTATTGTCTTCACTGACGGTCTTGGAGTGTTTTGTTGTTTTTGCGTGGTTTATACTCAGTTTTCCTTGACTTCAATATTAAATAAATTGCCAGAAAACCACAAATTCTATGAGGAACAAACCAAAAATATAAGGCAAAAATCTGGACATTCTGCAAAAATCTGTACAGTTGAGAGGTATGATTGGTAGTGTGCAGCACTAGGTAGGTAGGGGTTCTAATCTCACTCCAGGACAGTCAGGGTGTGGTGGTGTGCATGTGTACATCTCCCTGCAAAACAGCTGAGAATCCCTCATTGAGTACGAAAGTGCAATAGTGCTGCATTTTGGGTGGGAGGCTGGCATAATGGTTAAAGTATTTACGTTATAGACACAAGGTCCAGGGTTTCATTCTCACATGAGGTAACTGGCTAGGCTTAAAATGGCCCACAAGGGCAGTTAGCCTAGTGCTAATCTATGAACCTATCAGTGTTCTGTCCCAATAAACAATCATACATATCAGTATGCAGGTAGGCTACTAGGTTATCATCACATGTACTTCTCAAAAAGCATTATTTTGTTGGTGTTGATAGCTGTTTGTAACTGCATATAAGCTTTTATGGCAAAGTGCATTACTGGTGCTTTACAAAATGGTCTTTGAGCTAATGCAGAATGATTTCAGTGATTGCATAACAGGAGTGAGTGAATAACTTGAGGAGTTGTACTTTAGGGTTCGAGTCTCGCACTAAAATGACCACCTTAAAGCTGTGTGAGGTTCAGTACACTTAACTGAGAGCCAGTAACAAAAGAAAAAGCTCAATACCTACTTTGCTGTATTCTTACGTAGTTTTACATTACACGTGTCACACTTGAAATTGAATAAACTATATTTTCCAGCAACACTTGACATCTTGAAATGTAAGGGTGGCAATTGACTCTGAGATCTTGGAGCACAGAAATAATCAGCAGTCCAGATGCTGTGTTCACATTGTTAGGTCTTTGCCTGACAATACACATTGGCAAACAAAGATGGCAGATAATACTGAGACCTTGGCAGAGTTGTCAGCATCAACTGCTCTCTTCACTTCAGCTTTAGTCCAATAAAGCACATTGGCATACAAAAGTTGCAAGTGACACTGTGACCTTGGCAAACAAAAGTATCAAATGTGACACCAAGATTTGACATACACTAAAAACAGGTGTCACTGAGACCTTGGCATACAAAAGTTATCAGCAGTCAACTGTTTTTTTTTTCACTTTAATTTGTCTCCAACAAAACACTTTGGCATATAGAAGTGGCAAGCGACACGGAGACCTTGGCATACAGAAGTTTTTAGCACTCATCTTCTTTAAACATGTTAGCATACAGAAGTTGCAAGTGACACAGAGACCTTGGCATGTAAATGTGTCAATCAAGACCGAAACCTTGGGTTACAAAAGCTGTCATGCATTAGATGCTTTGTTCATCTTGTTGGTATTTCTTCAGCATACACAAGTTGCAAGCAGTGCAGAGACTTTAGCCTCTAAACGTTGTTAGCATGCAACAGCTTTATTCATTTTGTTAATCTCTGTCTAACAAAATACCTTGGATTACAGTGGACTTGCACTTTGCTTGCTAAGGAAATGGGTGTTTGTAAATCACAGTGGAAAGCTAAACTCAACAGAATTACAATTTTCAAAGTAACTACCCCCCACCATGTGGAAGACTCTCACAGTGATCACAGCATCCACTGTGAAAGCAAAGTAGAAGAGAGTTCAGATTTCTTGAAGTAAGCATATCTGGCACTCCACTGCTGCCTCATACGAATAGCAAAAACTACAGTTGGAAGAATGCAGCAATACTGGCAGAAGTAGGCTGGTACTGTGTACAAGATGGCTGTTAAACATTATAAATATGCTACAAAGTGGGAACAGGGTGCTAGACTAGATGAACTGTAGGAGACCAGTTATGCATTCCAGCAAAAAGTCTGGGCAGCATACCCTAAAAAAATACACATGTAAACATGAACGAGAGCTACAAGGCAAACTGGAATCTGCAGTGTGACAGTTTCAGTTTTGCTTGTGCAAAGGCCGGGGTCAGGTTTCAAAGGAACTTGTATGGACCACCGTGATTCAGAAATTCAACTTATGGATCATATTTATATATAAATTGTCCATTAACTCACTTACTGGTGTGTCTTAATAACAACCAGCTTATTAACTATAGATAACTGAGTGTCTGAGATTGTTAACCTGCTGCTGTCCAGAAAAGGATGAATGGAGCTATAGTAAATCTTTGTCATGCAGTGTATTGTTGCAGAAGCAATGCTGTCATCTCCCCCTCTCTTAAAGACTACTTTCTCTTATATCACCAAATATGCTTTAGTTTAGCACAGTCTTCTAAGTTTTAAGCAGAGGAAGACACAACTACCACGAGATCCAATAAATGCTTGTTCTCTGTAATCAGGAAGAGAAAGACATACAGATTTACATTCTTAATTCTGGCTAATAGTGAGGTATACTTAAGCCAGCATAAGTCATCATGAGCTGGAATTGAAATGGAGACTTAACATAAAGAATTAGCTATATGAGACATTGGTAGGCTCAATAAATGCATCCATGGACTAAGTATAATTGAGATTCTTTATTTAGGGCATAGCGTGATACTTGGCAGAAAATACTAAAAAAGTGCATTGCGTTTTTATACTACAGAGCAGAAATTTCATAATTGTGACTGTGCTGGCATACAGTGGTCTGAAATGAGCAGTCGGATTGTACTCAGTTTAGCTGCCTATATTGGAGTATGATTTGCTGCAAAATGTTGTATAATGTAATAAAGCACTGCCTACATTCAGTATGATACTTGTACAGAGCTACTACTTAAATTGCATGTGTTACCATTGTTAGTACTCCTTTACTTAAACTAAACTCTCAGACTCCTAGGTTCATAAGTCTATACTAGGCTAACTGCCCATGTGGGCCATTTTGCTCAAAATAACCAATCCCATTTGGTTATAGATTGGCCTCACATATCCCATGGTCGATAATTATATATTACCCCATTGAGAATAATTGAGATCATATCATAGATAATTTGAGGAACCTATGCATGAGATAAAGTACTTAGAAGCGTACCTCTCAACTGTCCAGATTTTTGTACAATGTCCAGATTGTTGCTTCATATTCTTAATCTGTTCCTCATAAAATTTTGGATCTGATGTTGTCAGTCTTCATCTGTTCTTGACTGATGGGTTTTGGTTCCAACCCTTGGAACCGATCCAGCCATTGTATAGCTCGCTTCAGCCAAAAAAATCTCTTGAGCTGCAAGTCTACCCATAATTCCCCTCTCTCGATTACCTCAGATCTTGTTTACCGCTCTTGTGAATCAGACGTGCCAGCCGGATATCTATCATAGCTAAATATTTCTAAACTTATCATAGCTATTTCTAAATGATTTACAGTTATTTTTCTAACTCTTGCTTTATAGTTTCTCTTGTTGCATGTTTGGTCTACCCTTGAGTGTGTGTTTTTTTTCTTTGTACCATTGGTAATTTCTTTCCCCCTACCATCGCTAGTATTTCCTTTCTATTTTTACCTTTGTGCTAACTTCTCTACCATTGTTTATAGACTTTCCTTCTCTACTTTTCTTTGTGTGTGTGTGTGTGTGTGTGTGTGTGTGTGTGTCTGTCTGTCTGTCTGTGAGAATTAGTAGATATGGCAGAAAAGCCAAAATCTTCAACTACAGGTTTCAGACAATGTACTGATGTACTGAGTGCGGCAGAAAAATGCCAAACTCAGTCATGACAAATGTGTTTATTGCTTGGGTGTGCCTCACTCGAGTGTCGATTGTACCATTTGCCATGGTTTTATCAATAGAACCCTGACGCAGAGAAAGAATAAATTGATCCCCAAAGGGCTCCTTAAGACCCCTTTCAAGGAAGCCTTGTTCAAGGCTGACCAGTCTCTGGTTCTAAGTCTTTTTGCTCGGTGCCCTCATCCCAAAAGCACAAATATGCCTCTGAGGGCTCCTCCTCGGAACTGAAATCCAAGGTTCCAAAACTGTCAAAATGGGCATAGGCTCTAGCACTGAAGAGTTCTTTGGAACCTTCTACACCTACTACATCTACGGTGTAGAGCCCTAGTTCTATGGCTCGGATTATCTCTACGCCTCCAATTTCAGTGCCAGTTGATTCACCTATGGCACAACAGACGGTACTGAAACAAACCATAAATCTGGAGTAGGGACTTCATTTGTCAGCAACCTTTGGGTCTTGGATCTGATATTGGTTCCGAGCCGGCAACTTATTATACAGCTATGGATCCGAGCTCCTAGCTCCTCCCCTCACTCATAATCCCCTGCCAACCCCAAATGACCTCAGATCTAGTTTGCCGCTCTTAAGTGTGTCAGCTGGATTTCGAGCTCCTGGCAATCTATTTTTTGAGATAAGTGACTCTTTTGTCTAATCAGCCTACTTTTTCAGTAGTTTAATCAGTGTGTGTGTGTTAGGTTTCCCTTTAGTCAGTTAATTTTTAAATTTTTAGTATTTACCCTCCCCTCGCTGGTCGTTAGAGTGTGCCTGTGTGTGCTTGCGTTTGGGGCCTAGTGTGTTTGTGTAGCTTTTATTTAGTTTTGGGTATGTCAGGGGCCTCAAAACCTATTTTTTCTAAGTGCACCGAGTGTGGCCATAAGCTCTCTCCGGCAGATGGCCACACGAGGTGTGTTCGGTGCCTTGGGGTTGAACACCTGTCCTCGGGCTGTACCATTTGTGCAGCGTTCAACCCCAGGGCACTGAAAGAGCAGAGGTCGAAGCTGATCCTGGTGGGACTTCTGCCCCCGGATTCGGCTTCGGCCTCCGCTGCTCCCGTGGCCACTCCTGCCCCCCTTCCCCCGGCCGGGATTCAAACTCCTACTAAAGCGCCGGAGGACAGGGAGGCCAGGAGGGAGAAATGGAGTGAGAAGCACCACAAGCGGCGGGCCGAGGCCTCCGCTTCGCCCCCCCCAGCTAAACGGGCTTCTCCCTCCACGGCTTCCAGGTCTCCTCCTCCTCGGCTCCGATCCCCTTGCTTCTCCCCGGGACCCGAGGAGGAGGAGACCCGATCTCCGTCGAGGTCATCGAGGTGGCATTCCAGGCCTGCCTCGGTGGCCTCTTCGAGATCCACCTACAGACTGTTTGATGCAGACTTGGACCGGATGATGAAAAGGTTCATCCAGGCCCAGCTGCAGATGGGAGTGCTCTTGCCCCCCCCTTCGGGTGGGAGCTCGACACCTTTCTTTGTTCCGATAGCTCCTTCTCCGACCTGCTTCCCGGGTTTGGAGCGCTCGGAACCGGGCAGCGTCGGAGCCGGGGGTGGGTCGGCGCCAGTAGTACTGGGTACTTCGGATCCGACCCTGCCCTCGAGCCTGTCGGTTCCATTGTCGGATCCGACCTCTCAGAGCCGTGAGGCGAGCTTCAGATCCGAGGGATTCAGTGTACCTTTGGCTTCGTCCAGGTCAGAGCACACTAGTCCCTCGGATCCGACGGTCCCGGCGCCAGTTCTGATCCCTTCATTGGATCCGAGTGGGAGTCGGCTTACGGAGCCCAAGGAGAGCAGCTCCCCCTCGGCCTTCGATGCAGTGGAGAGGGCTCTGTTGAGAGCATCCGGACCCTCGGCCCTTGTCTCGGCTCCACCCTGCACTCCCTCTCTGCTGGGTCAGGCTTCCGTCACACGGCCACAGGGACAGTCTGCTTCGATGTCCCAGGTTGTTCCATTAGAACAGGATATTGCTGGTGAGACATCCTTGGACAGCCCCCCCGAGGAAGTGCCTCGCAAGCACAAGTGTAAGAGGAGGCACGTGGACTCCCCCGAGTCCTTAACAGAGGACACGGACTTGAATGAAGGGGAAGGCTCCCCAAGGTCACCCCCTGAGGATGTCTCCTTTGGAGACATCATGGAAATGCTCAGGATCGGGGGGGGGGGTCTGCCCCCAAGGCTTCCTCCGACGAGTCCGTGTTCTTGGAGGCATTCGAAGCAGGCCCGTCTACCTCTTGGGTGTCCCCTCCGGCCAACCCCCTGGTGGACCTTATCACCACCAGGGTGTGGAAGGAGCCGGACACTGTGGAGCCAGTCCCTAAATGCCCAGATAGGATTTTGTGCCCCCCCCCCCCACAGACTGATCCTACTGGAGCAAGGGTCCCCCCGTAGATGCCATGTTGACGGCGGCAGCCACTAAGAGGGAACTAGCTCAGGAGAGCCCCTCGGTCCATCCACCGAGCAAGGAGTCCCGCTCAATGGATCGCCTTGGGAAGCGGGTATTTAGTTCAGCGACCTTCTCAGTAAGGTCTCTGAACTACATGGCACATGTCATCTGGATGCAGCGGGATCTTATTAAAGAATAGGCTGCTTCCCCTCCAGAGCCCATGTCGGCGGAGGACAAGCAGTTGTACTCTGCTTGTATGGCCACTCTAAGATCTATTTCCAATGCCTCTATGCGGCTGTTGTCTCGTGCCACTGAGGGAGTCGCTAGAGCTAGCGGAGCGGGCCTAGTTATGAGACGTCAGGCCTGGCTCCGACATTGTGACTTCGCTGAGCCCTTTAAGGCGTCCTTTGCGAACGCCCCCTTTGGTTCTGCCTTGTTCGACAAGACCATTCGCGAGACACTTGTCCAGACCGAGAAGGATGGGAAGACGTTGTCTGCCATCGGAGTCCACTTCTCTGCTCCCCAGAGGTCCTTCTCGAAGAACCAAAAGGGACAGAAGAAGATGTGGTTCCGGAAATTGCAACATTCCCAACCCGCTCCGGGCAACCAGTCCTTCCGTGGCAGAGGAGGACAGGGAGGACGCCGCCCTAGAGGCAGAGGGGCCCCGAGAAACTTTAGGTCCAGAGAAGCTTTCTCTGATCGGCCCACGCAACAGCCCTGAAGGGTTGCCTGACTGCTCCACTCTGGAGGCAGTCGGGGGGCGCTTCTCGAAGCATCTGGCAGCATGGGAGTCCATCACGTCAGACCGCTGGGTGCTTCGGATCATATCCAGAGGTTACAAAATCCCAATGCAACATGTCCCCAGACTCAGGAACCTCCCCGATGTACCACCCGATCAGAGGGAGGCTGCAGCCGCAGAAATCCAGCAGCTGCTAAGAAAAAGAGCCATCCAGCCCATCCCCCCAGACCAGCTTCGGATTAGGATTTTACTCCAGGTTCTTTCCGGTGCCAAAAAAAGATGGGGGACTTGAGACCAATCCTAGACCTTTCCCTCTTGAACCTATTGGTAACCAAGGAAAAATTCCGAATGGTCACTCTTCAATCCATTTTCCCCCTCTTGCAGGAGAACGACTGGATGTGCTCAATAGACCTCAAGGATGCGTACTACCACATTCTAATGGACAGACGATCCAGGAGGTTTCTCTGCTTCCGGCTGGGAGCCAGCCACTATCAGTTCAGGGTCCTTCCCTTTGGCCTCACCACAGCCCCCAGGGTGTTCACCAAAGTTTTAGCAGTGATGGCGACCCACCTGAGACTCCAGGGAATGCAGTTCTTCCCGCACCTGGACGACTGGCTCCTGACCGCCCCAACAAGGCATCTACTCTGCTCAGCCAGAGACTATTTTCTCCGCCTAGCCCCCCAGTTATGCATCACAATCAATACGGACAAATCCTCCCTTGCTCCGACACAAGTAATAGAGTTCATAGGGGCCAGATTGGATACCAGAAGTCTGCGAGCCTACCTGACTTCGGAGCGAATACAGAATCTGAGTCTTCATGTGTGGGCCATCCTCCAGTCAGTAGCTCCACCGGCGGAATTGGTCCTGAGGGCACTGGGCTCCATGGCGGCGGCAATAACGCTTCTTCCATGTGCTCGCCTAAATATGAGGGTACTTCAGTGGACCTTCCAAGTGCAATGGTCCTTCCAATTTCTTCCTCTCTGCCACCCTATCTCAATCAGCATGGCTTGCAGGAGGGCCCTGTTATGGTGGCTCCAGTCTCCAGACCTCCATATAGGCCGGCCCTTTCGCACTCCTCCCCCTCTCGCCACGGTGACCATGGACGCCTCTCGCCTCGGATGGGGGGGGGGCATTGCTCAGGCAGAACAGTCCAAGGCACGTGGAACGACACAGAGACCTCCCTGCATATCAATGTTCTGGAGATGAGGGCGGTGCTGTTAGCGTTGCAAGCATTTCAGAACCTTCTCCCCGTAGGAACTATTGTGATACAGACGGACAACATGTCAGTTGTTTGGTACATCAACAAACAGGGCGGAACCAGGTCCTACCCTCTCTGCTGAGAGGCCATGAGGGTGTGGGAATGGGTGATCTCCACCAACCGCTTTCTAATCGCAACGCACATTCTGGGACGGACCAACATTCTGGCGGACAAACTCAGCCGCACCATTCTTTCCCCTTACGAGTGGTCTGTCAACTTCCAAGTAGCGAAGCGGATATTTGCAAAATGGGGGCAACCCTGCTGCGATCTCTTTGCCTCTCCCTCAAATACGAAATGCAACAGTTTCTTCGCTCTGTTTCCCCCACCAGGGGAAGCCCCGAGAGACGCTCTGGTGCATGCTTGGCCCCCCGGTCTACTTTATGCCTATCCTCCTCTACCCCTGATGCTAAAGCTCTTACAGAAAGCCTCGCAATTGGGGAGCAGAATGATCCTTATTGCCCCATTCTGGCCTCGGCAAACTTGGTTCCCTTACCTGTGGTCTCACTTGGTGAATCCTCCCTGGATTCTGGATCCCAGCCCGGATCTAATATCCCATCCATCAGGCTTACCGACCCTGAATCTGGGCAACCTAAAGCTGGCAGCTTGGCTGCTCCAGTTCCACTCTTAATCAAGACTCCTGGTATCTCTTCACCAGTCAAAGCCATCTTGGTGGAAGCGCACAAACCTTCCACCAGGAATGTTTACCGTCTGGGCGGAACATCATAATTTGGACCCCTTCACTGCCCCTTTAACGTCCGTGTTGGACTTCCTCACCGGACTCTTTCAGCAAGGGGCCAATTGTTCGACAGTCAAGGTACAATTGGCAGCCATCTCCCATTACCATGTGGGACATGGGACAGGTCCTTTGATGTCAGCTAAACTATGCAAAACCTTCCTCAAGGGTACTTTTCTGCTCAGGCCCCCTATTAAAGAAGCCGTACCCCCTTGGGACCTATCACTAGTCCTTCAAGCCTTGACTGCTTCCCCCTTTTGTACCAGCTGCCTCGGCCGAACTTAAATACCTGTCCTGGAAAACAGCATTCCTGGTAGCCATCACTTCAGCGAAGAGAGTTTCGGAACTTCAAGCCCTTTCCGTGAAACCCCCCTACTTGTTTTTTCATCAGGATAGAGTGTACCTCAGGACCAATCCCTCCTTTCTACCCAAGGTGGCCTCAGAAATCAATATCAATCAGTCCATCAACCTACCAGTTTTCTTCCCTAAATATCAAAATAAAGGAGAGTACAAGCTGCATTCTTTAGACGTGCACAGGCATCTGCATTTCTATATTCATAGGACTGCTGGTCACAGACAATCCGATCAGCTGTTCATCTCCTTTGCCAATTTCAGTTTGGGTAAACCCGTCTCAAAGGTCACCTTGTCACGCTGGATTTCCCAATGTATTCTTCTAGATTATGAAGCTTCTGGGAGGCCCGCACCTCAGGGAGTCCGTGCACATTCCACTCGCTCCATCTCTACTTCTGCTGCCTTTAAATCTATAGTTCCCTTGGATGATATTTGCTCGGCAGCCACTTGGGCCTCATCTCACACCTTTATCAACCACTACAAACTGGACGTCATTTCCAGAGGGAGAGCATCCTTTGGCTCCGCAGTGCTCCGGAACATCCTTCCATGATGGCCGCCCAAGATTCAGGTAGCTGGGGGCTCTGTCCCAAAGGATGCTGACAAATGAAGTCCCTACTCCAGATTAAGAAGTTATGTACTCACCATAACGTTCCATCTGAGGAGGTGGCTTCATTTGTCTGCAACCGTCCCCCCCCCCTCCTTCCCCCTGGCCTTCAGAAGAGTTAGTACTTCTTGTATTATCCTGCCTTTTCCTGTTAGGACACCTTTCCAGGTATCTGTAGGAGGGCAAACTTGATCTGAGGTCATTTGGGGTTGGCAGGGGATTATGAGTGAGGGGAAGAGCTAGGAGCTCGGATCCATAGCTGTATAATAAGTTGCCGGCTCGGATCCGATTTCGGATCCAAGACCCAAAGGTTGCAGACAAATGAAGCCACTTACTCAGATGGAACATTATGGTGAGTACATAACTTCTTATTTCTGAACCCAGGTCTACCTACTCGCCATCAGTAGATCATTCCTTGGGGAATTGCCTAGTCCGTTTATAGAGAGACCTGAGTCTCCTTCAGCCTTTTCAGTGCGCTCCCCTAGAAGACCTTCGGAGCTGGATGATGATAGGTTGGTAGACCAGATCTTGGCAGCCCGAGGTCTTTCCTCTTATGTTCAGCCCACTCTCCCTTCTGGAACAGGTGTTTTTTCTCCATCCACACCCAATTACCCTCCTTCTCTAACCTCAGCTCAGGTTTTAGAGCCTTTGGCTCTCATCACCCAGGTTCCTATCACTTCAGAGCTAACTGCAGATCTGGAGTAGCGACTTAATTTGTCAGCAACCTGTGGGTCTTGGATCCGATATCGGATCCGAGCCGGCAACTTGTAGCTTAGCTATGGATCCGAGCTCCTAGCTCCTCCCCTCACCCATAATCCCCTGCCAACCTCCTATGACCTCAGATCTAGTTTGCTGCGCTTGAGTGTGTAGCTAGATTTTAGAGCTCCTAGTGTCTTATTGACAGATGAGTGAATTTTTTCAATTTTTCTTGTTAAAGTTGTATTTGTAATTTGTGTGAGTGTGTAGGTTCCTCTCTACTTGAATTTTTTTTTGGTTTCCACCCTCCCCTCGCTGGTCGTTAGAGTGTGTCTATGTGTTTGTGTTTGGGGCCTGTGTGCTTGTGTAGCGTACTTTAGTTCTGGGTATGGCAGAGGCCCCAAAACTCATTTTTTCTAAATGCACCGAGTGTGGCCCTAAGCTATCTCCGGCTGATGGCCACACTCGGTGTGTTTGGTGCCTTGGGGTTGAACACCTCTCTTCAGGATGTACAATTTGTGCAGTGTTCAACCCCAGGGCACTGAAAGAGTGGAGGTCAAAGCTTGTCCTGGCGGGTCTTTTGTCTCCGGATTCAGCTTTGGCCTCTGCTCCTCCCGTGGCACCTCCTCAGACTGTGGTGGTAGCCACTCCTGCCCCCCTTCTCCCGGCCGGGATTCAAACTCCCACTAAAGTGCTGGAGGACAGGGAGGCCAGGAGGGAGAAACGGAGGGAGAAGCACCACAAGCGGCAGGCCAAGGCCTCTGCTTCGCCCCCCACCCGGCTAAGTGGGCTTCTCCCTCCACGGCTTCCAGGTCTCCTCCTCCTCGGCTCCGATCTCCTTGCTTCTCCCCGGGACCCAAGGAGGAGGAGATCCAATCTCCGTCGAGGTCATCGAGGCGGCACTCCAGGCCTGCCTCGGTGGCCTCTTCGAGATCTACATACAGCCTGTCAGATGCAGACTTGGACCGGATGATGCGAAGGTTCATCCAGGCCCAGCTGCAGATGGGAGTGCTCTTGTGCGACCCCTTTCTTTGCTCCGATTGCTCCTTCTCTGACCCGCTTTCTGGGTTTGGAGCATTCGGAGCCGGGCAGCGTCGGCGCCGGGGGTGGGTCGGCGCTGACAGTACTGGGTACTTCGGATCCGACCCTGCCCTCGAGTTTGTCGGTTCCATCATCGGATCCGACCTCTCGGAGCTGTGGGCTGAGCTTCGGATCCGAGGGTTTCAGTGTGCCTTCGGCTCCGTCCAGGTCAGAGCACACTGGTCCCTCAGATCCGACGGTCTCGGCACCGGCTCCGATCCCTTCATCGGATCCGAGTGGGAATCGACTTTCGGAGCCCAGGGAGAGTGGCTCCCCCTCGGCCTTCGATGCATTGGAGAGGGCTCTGTCGAGAGCGTCCAGGCCCCCGGCCCTTGCCTCGGCTCCACCCTGCACTCCCTCTCTGCTGGGTCAGGCTTCCATCACCTGGCCACAGGGACAGCCTGCTTCGATGTCCCAGGTTGTTCCATTGGAAAAAGATATTGCTGGCGAGACTTCCTCAGACAGCCCCCCCCCCCCCCCCCGAGGAAGTGCCTCGCAAGCACAAGTGTAAGAGGAGGCACGTGGACTCCCCCGAGTCCGTAACAGAGGACACAGACTTGGATGAAGGGGAAGGCTCCCCAAGGTCACCCCCAGAGGATGTCTCCTTTGGAGACATCATGGAAATGCTTAGGATCAGAGGTGGGTGGTCTGCCCCCAAGGCTTCCTCTGACGAGTCCATGTTCCTGGAGGCATTCGAAGCAGGCCCGTCTCCCTCTTGGGTGTCCCCTCCGGCCGACCCCCTGGTGGACCTTATTACCACCAGGGCGTGGAAGGAGCCGGACACTGTGGAGCCAGTCGCTAAATGCCCGGACAGGATACTGAGCCCCCCAACAGACCGGTCCCACTGGAGCAAGGGTCCCCCTGTAGATGCCATGTTGACGGCGGCAGCCACGAAGAGGGAACTAGCTCAGGAGAGCCTCTTGGTCCATCCACCGAGCAAGGAGTCCCGCTCGATGGATCGCCTTGGGAAGCGGGTTTTTAGCTCAGCGACCTTCTCGGTAAGGTCTCTGAACTACATGGCACATGTCATCAGGATGCAGCGGGATCTTATCAAAGAATACGCTGCTTCCCCCCCTGAGTCCATGTCGGCGGAGGACAACAAGTTGTACTCCACTCGAATGGCCACTCTAAGGTCTATCTCCAATACCTCTATGCGGCTTTTGTCCCACGCTACTGTGGGAGCCGCTAGAGCTAGTGGAGCGGGCCTAGTCATGAGACGTCAGGCCTGGCTCCGGCATTGTGACTTCGCGGAGCCCTTTAAGGCATCCTTTGCGAATGCCCCTTTTGATGGTTCTGCCTTGTTTGGCAAGACCATTCGCGAAACACTGGTCCAGAGCGAGAAGAACGGGAAGACATTGTCTGCCGTCGGAGTCCACTTCTCTGCTCCCCAGAGGTCCTTCTCGAAGAACCAAAAGGGACAGAAGAAGATGTGGTTCCGGAAATCGCAACATTCCCAACCTGCTCCGGACAACCAGTCCTTCCGTGGCAGAGGAGGACAGGGAGGATGCCGCCCTAGGGGCAGAGGGGCCCCGAAGAACTTTGGGTCCAGAGAATCCTTTTCTGACCGGCCCACGCAGCAGCCCTGATGGGTTGCCCGACTGCTCTGCTCTGGAGGCAGTCGGGGGGCGTTTCTCAAGGCATCTGGCGGCATGGGAGTCCATCACATCAGACCGCTGGGTGCTTCGTATCATATCCAGAGGCTACAAAATTCCAGTGTATCATGTCCCCAAACTCAGGAGCCTCCCCGATGTTCCACCCGATCAGAGGGAGGCTGCAGCCGCAGAAATCCAGCGGCTGTTAGAAAAAAGAGCCATCTAACCCATCCCCCAAGACCGGCTCGGATTAGGGTTTTACTCCAGGTTCTTTTTGGTGCCAAAATAGACGGGGGACTTGAGACCATTTCTAGATCTTTCCCTCTTGAACCTGTCGGTAACCAAGGAAAAATTCCGAATGGTCACTCTTCAATCCATTCTCTCCCTCTTATGGGAGAGCGATTGGATGTGCTCTATAGACCTCAAGGATGCGTACTACCATATCCTAATGGACAGACAATCCAGGAGGTTTCTCCGCTTCCGGCTGGGAGCCAGTCATTATCAGTTCAGGGTCCTTCCCTTTGGCCTCACCACAGTCCCCAGGGTGTTCACCAAAGTTTTAGCAGTGATAGCGGCCCACCTGAGACTCCAGGGAATGCAGGCCTTTCCGTACCTGGACGACTGGCTTCTAACTGCCCCAACAAGGCATCTATTCTGCTCAGCCAGAGATTACTTTCTCCGCCTAGCCCCCCCGGTTAGGCATCACAATCAATGCGGACAAATCTTCCCTTGCTCCGACACAAGTAATAGAGTTTATAGGGGCCAGATTAGATACCAGGGATCTACGAGTCTTCCTGACTTTGGAGCGACTACAGAATCTGAGATTGCATGTGCGGGCCATCCTACAATCGGAAGCTCCACCGGCGGAATTGGTCCTGAGGGCGCTGGGCTCCATGGCGGCTGCAATAACGCTTCTTCCATGTGCTCGCCTAAATATGAGAGTACTGCAGTGGACCCTCCAAGTGCAATGGTCCTTCCAATCTCTTCCTCTCTGCCACCCTATCTCTATCAGCAAGGTTTGCAGGAGGGCCCTGTTATGGTGGCTTCAATCACCGGATCTCCATATAGGCCGACCCTGCTGCACTCCTCCCCCTCTCGCCACGGTGATCACGGACGCCTCTCGCCTCGGGTGGGGGGGAGGGCGGCATTACACGGGCAGGACAGTCCAAGGCATGCGGAACGATACAGAGACCTCCTTGCATATCAACGTTCTGGAGATGAGAGTGGTTCTGTTGGCGTTGCAGGCACTTCAGAATCTCCTCCCCATTGGAACGATTGCAATTCAGTCAGACAACATGTCTGTTGTTTGGTACATCAACAAACAGGGGGGAACCAGATCCTACCCCTTATGCCGAAAAGCCATGAGAGTGTGGGAATGGGCGATTTCCACCAACCGCTTTCTGATCGCAACGCACATTCCGGGGCAGGCTAACATTCTGGCGGACAAACTCAGCCGCACCATTCTTTCCCCCTACAAGTTGTCTCTCAACCCACTAGTAGTGAAGCAGATATTCGCAAAATGGGGACGACCCTGCTGCGATTTCTTTGCCTCTCCCTTAAATACGAACTGCGACAGCTTCTTCGCTCTGATTCCCCCACCAGGGGAAGCCCCGAGAGACGCTCTGGTGCATGCTTGGCCACCCGGTCTACTCTATGCATACCCTCCTCTACCCCTGATGCTAAAGCTCTTACAGAAAGCCTCGCAGTTGGGGAGCAGAATGATCCTCATTGCCCCATTCTGGCCTCGGCAAACTTGGTTCCCTTACCTGTGGTCTCATCTAGTGAATCCTCCTTGGATTCTGGATCCCATTCCGGATCTAATCTCCCAACCATCGGGATTACAGACCCCGAATCTGGTCAACCTGACGCTCACAGCTTGGTTGCTCCAGTTCCACTCTTAGTCAGGACTCCCGGTATCTCTTCACCAGTCAAAAGCCATCCTGGTGGCAGCACATAAGCCTTCCACCAGGAAAATATACTGCAGTAAATGGAGACGCTTTTCCATCTGGGCGGAACATCATAATCTGGATCCCTTCACTGCCCCTCTACCGTCCGTACTGGATTTTCTAACCCGACTCTTTCAGCAAGGAGCTAGTTGTTCGACAGTCAAGGTACAGTTGGCAGCCATCTCCCATTACCATGTGGGTCATGAGACAGGTCCTTTGATGTCAGCTAAATTGTGCAAAACTTTTCTCAAGAGCACCTTTCTACTCAGGCCCCCTGTCAAAGAAGCCATACCCCCTTGGGATCTTTCTTTAGTCCTTCAAGCCTTGACCGCTTCTCCCTTTAAACCAGCAGCATCGGTCGATCTCAAATATTTGTCCTGGAAAATAGCATTCCTGGTAGCCATCACTTCAGCCAAGAGAGTTTCAGAACTCCAAGCCCTCTCCGTAAAGCCTCCTTACTTGGTCTTCCATCCGGACAGAGTGTACCTCAGGACCAGTTCCTCCTTCCTTCCCAAGGTGGCATCAGAAATAAATATCAATCAGTCCATCAACTTACCGGTTTTCTTCCCTAAGTATCAAAATAAAGGAGAGTACAAGCTGCATTCATTAGATGTACACAGGCAGCTGCGTTTTTATATTCATAGGACAGCTGGTCACAGACAATCTGATCAGCTGTTTGTCTCCTTTGCTAAATTCAGTTTAGGTAAAGCTGTTTCAAAGGTCAACTTGTCACGTTGGATTTCTCAATGTATTCTTCTGGCCTACCAAGCTTCCGGGAAGCCCGCACCTGAGGGAGTAAGTGCACATTCCACTCGCTCCATCTCTACTTCTGCTGCTTTTAAATCTAGGGTGCCATTGGACGATATTTCTTCGGCAGCTACGTCGGCCTCCTCTCATACCTTTATTAACCACTACAAACTGGATGCAATTTCTAGAGGGAGAGCATCCTTTGGCTCCGCAGTGCTCCGGAACATCCTTCCATGGCCACCCAAGATTCAGGTAGCTGATGACTCTGTCCCACAGGTTGTTGACAAATGAAGTCCCTACTCCAGATTAAGAAGTTATGTACTCACCATAACGTTCCATCTGAGTAGGTGGCTTCATTTGTCTTCAACCATCCTCCTGGCCTTCAGAACTTGGTCCTGTTATATTGTTCTAGCTATTATGCTTATTGGAACACCTTTTCAGGTATCCATAGAGGGGCAAACTTGATCTGAGGTCATAGGAGGTTGGCAGGGGATTATGGGTGAGGGGAGGATCTTGGAGCTCGGATCCATAGCTATGCTACAAGTTGCCGGCTCGGATCCGATATCGGATCCAAGACCCACAGGTTGCAGACAAATGAAGCCACCTACTCAGATGGTACATTATAGTGAGTACATAACTTCTTATTTTGTCCTCAATGCCGAGTCTGACTCTGATGCCCTCTGTGCCATTGGCACCGATGGGACCCCATCTTCACCGTCAAGCATGGAGAGTTTGTGTCAGTTCCAATCATTTCTATGGAGCCATCTGTATCCCTTACAGTTGTGGCAACGGTGGACCCTTCCTCAGTTCTGGTCTGTCAGGTTGGGCTCTCTGGGCAGGGTGAGACCCTAGTTTCAAGTTTGTTGGTCTCAGTTCTGGGCTCCCATCCCTCATCAGGGGGTCCTGTCTTTCAGGCTATGGAAAGGACTTTGGCCATTGCTTCTTCTCATGTGGCTTTTGTGTTATTGAAGTCTCCCCTTAAAGCCCCAGGTTCTTCAGTTCAGCCACCAACTTTTACTCCCAGACAGCTCACATCGTGGTCGCAAGACTTACCTTCTAAAGTACTCTGTCTTCCGTGGCTTCCTCAGATATTCTCACTGAAGAGCCCCCTCGGAACAGATCATAAAAGAGGAAGCACCTCGATTCTCTGGAAGAATCAGACACAGAGGACATGGATATTGATGAAGGGGAGGGTTTCCCATGATCACCCCTGGAAGATATCTCCTTTGGATACTTTCTGTAGATCCTGAAGCAGAGGGGTAATTGGAAGTCCAAAGACCCATCCTCAAAGGAATCTGTGTACTTGCAGGCCTTTGGTACATGCCTGTTTACCTCCTGGGTGACTCTGCTCGCTGATGATTTAATTAAGCTAATCGCTCAGTGGGCTTGGAAGGCTCCTAATTCTGTGGAACCAGTCCCCCAGAGACCTGACAAGATACTTACTGCTCCAGAGGACCAACCCCACTGGTCTAAAGGCTTGATAGTAGATGTCATGGTGCTTGCCACTAGAAAAGAACTAACTGCGGAAAATTCTACTGTCCACCCCCCGAACCGAGATATGGACAGATTTGGGAAGCGGGTTTATGCATCATTGACCTTCTCCATCAGGTCCTTGAACTTCTTGGCACATTTTACTAGACTGCAAAGGGATCTGATCAAGATGCTGTCAGATAGCTTGGCGGGAGCTGTGGCTGAGAGGGTCCAGGAAAAGGTACCCTCCCAACTAGCTATCCTGGAGTCGATCTCAAACTCATCCATGAGGCTCATTGCACATGCAGCAGAAGGGGCAACCAGGTCATCAGCTTCAGGCATTGCAATTCAGAGACATGCTTGGATGCACCTGTGTGAGTTTGCGGAACCATTCAAATCTTCCTTTGGCAATATCCCCTTTGACGGGTTCTCTTTGTTTGTTCACAAAGTTAAGGATACTCTGTCCAGGTATGAGAAGGATTTAAAGACTTTGTCTGCTGTTGGTGTATGTTTTTCCACTCCTCAATGATCCTATCCTAGGAATCAAAGGAGTATGTGCCTCTGATACAAGAGGTTTGGGAGGTCACTCAGTGGAAGTTCTAGCTTTGCTGGAGTTTTCATTTTGTTTTTACTGATTGGTTTTTCAGTGACCTTCTCACCCGTTGTTTTAGGAATCAAAGGAGTGATAAAATGTGGTTCAAGAAATCCCAAAAGCCTTTCCAAGAGACGTGGCTGGGACTCCCCTCAGGGCAGAGGGGGGAGTTATAATGGAATACACCATCCCAGAGGTAGGAGTGGTCCACAGAATCAAGGTTCCAGAGATTCATTCTCCAGTCAACCCTATCAGCACTCCTGAAGGGAGGCCTGATTGCTTACCTCTGGAAGCAGTCAGGGAAAGGTTTTCCTTGCACCCAAGCACCTGGCAATGCATAACCACCGATGTTTGGGTGCTAAGGATAATTACCAGAGGTTATCTATTTCCCTTCACTCTTTATCCGAAAACTCTTTCAGGACTCCCTGACATTCCACACAGTCTGAGAGTTCAAGCAGCAATAGAAATACAGAAGCTGCTAGAAAAGAGAGTCATCCAACTAGTCCCACTAGATCAGATGGGATTCAGTTTTTACTCAAGATTCTTTTTAGTGCCAAAGAAAACAGAGGACCGGAAACCAATTTTGAATCTCAGGATTTTAAACAAATTTGTCCAACAAGCAAAATTCCGGATGATCACAGTTCAGTCTATTCTCCCTTTCTTAGAGAAAGACATTTAGATGTGCTCTATCGACTTTCAAGACCCGTATTACCACATAAAAGTGGACAAATGCTCGAGAAAGTTTCTCCATTTCTGAATAGGAGCCAGTCATTTTCAGTTTAGGGAGCAACCTTTTGGCCTTACCATAGCCCCCAGGGTGTTCAAATGCATGGCAACGGTCACAGCTTACTTGAGACTGCACGGATTCTGAGTGTTTCCTTATTAAGATGACTGGCTCATCTCCACAACCTCCAGGCATCTACTGCAGCAGGCCACAGACTTCATACTGGACCTGTCCCGCCAACTGGGCATAACAGTCAACTTTGTGAAATCCCTGTTAAACCCTACCTAGGAAATGGAATTCATCAGAGCTTGTCACAACATTTCTTCTTGCATTGCATCACTTCCCCTTCACAGATTGCAGAAGATACAGATGCAAGTACACCCACTACTGCACTACAACAAGATACATGCTGAACTGATTCTGCAAGCACTGGGCTCCATGGCAGCTGCTATCACCTTAGTTCCATTAGCAAGATTTCACATGAGAATTCTACAATGGCTACTAACAAACCAGTGGTCTATCCCCTAACTCACCCCATGGACTACTTAATTTTCATTTCCAGTCATTGCAAGACTGATCTAATCTAGACTATGGATGGATTCAAAGGAGACTCTCCGAGGTTGTCCCTTTGTCTTCCCTCAGCCCAAGGCCATAGTGACCACGGATGCTTCCCACATAGGGTGGGGGGGGCATTATCTATGGAAGACAGTCCAAGGCACTTGGTCCCCCTCCAAGGACAACCTGCATATCCATGTACTGGAGCTAAGGGAAGTGCGTTTGGGCTTGCAAGCATTTCATTCTGCCTTACCTCTAGGGATGATAGCTATTTAATCAGACATGTCAGTGGTCTGATACATCAACAAACGGGGGAACCAAATCTTACTCATTGTGTCGAGAATCCCTCCGAGTGTGGCAATGAGCCATATCTTCCAGCTGCTTTCTGATAGCAACGCAGATCCCGGGGACTTCCAACGTAATTGTGGACAAATTGAGAAGATGCATCCTCATGCCCCACGAGTGGTTTCTGAACCCCAGAGTAATGAGTGAAATTTTTCTTTGTTGGGGCCAGCCTTGCTGCAACCTGCTTGCCTCGCCCATGAACAACATGTTCAGAAGCGTCTTTGCCATAATTTCCCCTCAGGGGGAATCCTCCAGAGATGCTCTTCTTCACGATTGGCCCCCGGGTCTACTCTACTCCTTTTCCCCTTCCCTCTGATCCCATTATTTCTCAAGATAGCATCTCAGTTAAGAAGCAAAGTGATCCTCATTGCTCCTTATTGACCTCAACAGATATGGTTTCCCTTCGTTTTGACTCATCTATATTGCCGCCCATGGATTCTGGACCCAGATGTTCTTCATGTTTCACTGTTGCAGTCATCACCTGTGGGTTATCCCTGCTGTGGTAGCCCTTGGCCAGCCCAAATACCAGAGTCAATGTTTTTCTGCATCTGCTGCTGTCACCTGTAGTCTGACGTTAGGTCCTCAGTGCTATAAAGCAAGGCAGCCGATGCCATTACATCAGTCTTTCTTACCTTGGAGCCCATAGCAGAAGCAGTTCTGGATTCTCACAAATACCCGTACAGAAATCCTGCTGTAGACCCAGAGGTCATTACACAGGGGCTAAGACTAGTTCTGCCAATAATCCTCTTCCTTCTGACAAGGATTCCAGAGCTCTGGACTGATGGGGTAAAAAAGTCTACACCTCTGCAACCTTAGCTATTAGAGTTCTCAACTATCAGCTTCATATGTTAAAATATCAACAACACACTTTGGAACTATTAAAGCAAAATATTTCAACCTTTCCTGACTGTGCCAATTCGAAAGAGCACATTTACTGCACTCTACTTGTCAAGTGGCCAAACAGTCATTACACTGTGGATATGACGTCCTAGAAGCCTCAAGCAGGGCAGCAGTGTCAGGATCCATCATTAGGAGACCTGCATGGTTGAAGGAACAACCTCTCCCTGATCATGTCATGTCTAAACTAATTGATGCACCCCTGGATAAGGACCACTTGTTTGGAGTAAAAGCAGAAGAGGTGCTTAAAATGATGGAAGACAAAGCAAAATCTATGCAAATAGTAAAAGATTTCTTTCAGGTTCAACCTCCTAGGTTCAGGAGGAACTTTCCTCTAAGCACTGGTCCTTCCCTGCACCTAATAGACAGGGCCAAGGAAAGCCCTGCAGGGGCAGACCACCCAGGCCCCTATCCCAGGGGAAGAAGAGAACCATACACTGGACCACTTCCACCCCAAAGGCAGGGAGTTCTAAGCCACCCTTCTATGGCAAAAACTCTCAGTGACTCCCTCTCCCCCCTCTGCCCTCCTTTCACTCACCAAAAGCTAAGAGGAAGGCTCTCCCTCTGCAAAGAAAATTGGCTTTCTGTAACAAAGGACCAGTGAGTTTTAAAAATCATTTTTCATGGATACAAATTCTCTTTCAGCAAACTCTCAGTTTCAAGAGGATACCCAGACTTGCCTCAATTTCCGTGGGGGTGCAGCGGTAGCATTGTTGCCTCACAGCAAGAAGTTCTCCCATTCGATTCTCGGCTTGGGTTGGGAGTGCCTTCTGTGTGGAGTCTGCATGTCCTCCCCGCGGTCGACTGGGCGTTCGAAAGACATGCGTTGAATGGGCATGCCTTTGTTGAAGGTTGGGCGTCGGACTGGCAACTCAACACCATAAAAAACAACTGCCAATTATTAGTGGACCAGAGTTCCGCTGTGGCGACCCCTAACTGGGAAAAGCCGAAAGACAACAACAACCCAAACCAGTGGGCAGAGGCTTTGAAGCAGGTACAAGCTATCATATCCCAGGGGGCAGTAGAACCTGTCCCTGCAGATCAAATGGGCAAAGGCTTTTATTCCAGACTATTCCTTGTTCCCAGAACAGAGAGCACTTGGCACCCCATCCTGGATCTATCAATTCTGAACACCTCCCTGGTGGTCCCCAAATTCAAAATGCTAACTCTGCAGCAGCTGCTGCCTATGCTGACAAAATGCTTGGCTAATGACCCTAGACCTAAAAGATGCCTACCTCCACATCCCCGGAAGGGAATCCTGCAGGAAATTCCTCTGCTTCAGAGCAGGCTCACAACAGTTTCAGTTCTCTGCGCTACCCCTTGACTTATCTACTGCACCCAGAGTATTCACCAAATGCTTAGCCCCAGCCATAGCATTTTGCAGACAGAGAAATATACAGATTTTCCCTTATCTGGACAACTGCCTCATTCAGGCAGAGTGCAAAGAAAATCTGCTCTAGGACCTTCTCTTTGTCAAAACCCTAACTTCCCTAGGATTCACCATCAACAAGAATAAATCCAAGCAAACACCCTCCAGGAAGATCATTTTCATGGGAGCACTGCTGGACACAGCATTCCAAAGGACCTTCCTATCCCCAGGAAAGCAGAGCTTCCTGCCTCTCTACTTTACCCAGCTGGCTTCCAGAAGTCACCTCACTGCAAGGAAGTTCCTACAAGCCTTGGGGTACATTGGCATCTTGCATCCTTCTAATTCCTTTGGCCAGGCTTTACATGAAGAAACTTCAATGGTATCTAAAGAACCTTTGGTGTCAGCACTCTCAGCCACTAGGGAACCCTCTCCGGCTGATCCCCTATATAAGGGCCGAGTTTCTCTGGTGGGCAGGGGCCTGTGCCAAGAACAAGGGTTTTCCCTTCATTCTCCGCCCTTCTGGCCAGACCATCACCACCGATGCCTCAGACATTGCTTGGGGCACTCACCTAGCAGGCAGGTGCACCCAAGGTCTTTGGGATGCCCAGCACCTTCCCTTACACATCAGTCAGAAAGACATGATGGCAGTGCAAAAGGCTGTGACATTCTTCAAGCCCCATCTCAGGCCAGAGATTCTCCTTATCAAAACAGACGACACCACAGTAATGTGGTATATGAACAAACAGGGAGGGGCACAATTTTATCCTCTGTGCAGGCGAGCCATGAACCTCTGGCTGACAGCCGCCTCCATGGGTCTGCACCTAATTGCCCAATACCTACCAGGGGTCAACAACACCCTGGCAGACCACCTAAGCAGAAACTTACTGGACTCCCACAAATGGCAGCTCCACAGAAAAATCTTTCTGCAAGTCATTCAGGAAGTGGGGAACTCCGGAGGTGGATCTCTTTGCTTTGCACCTCAACCACCAGCTAGAAAAATTCGGTACCAGGGAGTATCACCACTTGGCATGGAAGGTGGATGCCTTGACCTTCCCCTGGAACTCCCTCTTTGTATACGCATTCCCTCCTCTGCCTCCTATTCCCAAGGTACTGATCAAAATAAGGGAGGAGAGACCAAAGGCCATCCTCATTGCTCCAGATTGGCCCAGACAGCATTGGTACCCTTTACTGCGCAGCCTGACATTACAGCCTCCCCCAGGCACCTTCCTCTCATCTCAGACCTCTTGACCCGGGGGGGGGGTGGATGCTGCATCCAGACTTGCAGCCTCTCAATCTGTCAGCATAGCTAATACTTTAAAAGCAAACAATTACTAGACATTATCACAGAGGCCAGAAGGCCCAGCACCAGAAAATCTTATGCATGGAAATGGAAAAGATTCTGCTCCTGGAGCCAGTCCAGAGGGGCCAGTACTTCACAACCTTCCATCCCTCTTATCTTGGACTAGCCGAGTTACTCAATAGTGGCGCCTCCTTCTCTTCTGTTAAAATCCATGCCTCAGCCATTTCAGCTCATTCGATTCAGAATAGCTCCTCTTCTCACATCCTTTGATTAAACAATTTCTCAATGGGGCTTCTAATATCAGACCCCCCAGAAGGCCACCCACGCCAGCGTGGGACCTGAATTATGTCTTAGAAAAACTAACCTTACCTCCATTCGAACCTGCTGCTTCAGCAGAATTGAAATACCTCTCCTGGAAGACTGCTTTCCTACTAGCTATCACCTCAGCCAGAAGGGTTTCAGAACTTCAGGCACTCATGGCCATTGAGCCCTTTATAATTTTCCATGCAGACAGGGTCTACCTGAGGACTAACCCCTCCTTTATGCCCAAGGTGATATCTGATGTGACCCTCAACCAGGCCATACATCTACCCACCTTCTTTCCCAACCCTCAAAACAAGGTGGAAAGAATTCTGCACTCACTAGACGTGCACAGGCAACTGAGATATACTACCTGGACCATTCTAAACCAGTCAGAAAAACAGACCAGCTTCTTGTCAGCTTTGCCCTGGGGGCAGAGGGGAAGCCCATTTTCAAACAAATAATTTCCAAATGGATATCACACTGTATCCATTTCTGCTACAGACTACACAGGAAATCACCGCCTAAATCTATTCGTACCCATTCCACTAGGGCAGCCTCCACTTCCACAACATTCCTCAGAGGAGTCCCCACTAGGGACATCTTGGAAGCTGGCACCTGGACCTCTGTCCATACCTTTACAAAGCATTACCACCTACCTCTTTCTCCAGGTCTAGGACAGGGTTTGCCTCTGCAAATCTGCAGGGCTTGCTGACCCATGCCTAGGGCTCTAACCTATCCTTCCATCCCTCTCCTCAGCTTTGGGAATCCTCCCACAGGTGTTGACTGCAACAGTGAAACATGAAGAACATAGTACAGTTGTGTACACTTACCAGAAATGTAGATGTTCAAATGTATTTACTGTTGCAGTCCTGGATTAAGTGTCTGTCTTGTCTATTCATCTTTGCTGGATGGGTTCGGAGACCCTCTCGCTCCCCGACCGCCTCCTAAAAGTTGTTTCTACGGTTCCTGGTGAGTACTATTTTTTCTGAAAATTATTTAAAAAAAAACCCCTAAGTTAATATTTTTTTTTTTTTAGGTAGATTAGAAAAAACTTTTTTCCTACCCAAAACTGGTATTTCAAATAAATGCGAAAAGTCTGTTTCATGTCTGCAAGGCTAACATATCAAGGATATCAGACATCACAAATTGGTATCACTCCTTCTCAACAACAACAGAATCAAAGCCAGGTTAGTTCTAAAGGTGTTGGGAATATGCTTTTCTCAACTCAATGGTCAGGAACTTCCAATGTCTCAACCATTGTGATGTGAGATCACGCAAAAAAAGCATCTCATGTGGTGGATGTCTTCCCCAGTCGGATATCAGGGCAGGACAGTCAAGCCCTTCAAGACTCTCTTCTTGGGGGAAATCATTGCAATCCAGAGACAATATGTCTGTGGTGTGTACATCAACAAACAAAAGGCGGAACCAGATCATACCTCCTGTGTATCTTTTGCTACTCCCCAAAACAGCAAGTGCAGAGAATATTTCACTCTATTCCTTACAGGGGGACTCTGTATATGCATTCCTCCTTCCCACTGATCTCTGATCCTCATTGCTCCTTACTGGCGCGACCTTGGAATCTGGACCAGTTAGTTTGATTTTGATCCATGGTGTCGGGTCAGTTTCCCTCCCTCCCTCTCTGAACCCTCACTGCTTGGGCCTCTCCAGTTCCAAATTAGCAGGCTTCCTCAATTATTATCTCCTCTGTTAGAGATATATTGATAAGCTTCCATAAATCTTCCCACTCAAAGATTTATTTGAGAAGGAAAGACATAGATCCTTTTCACGCTTCCATCCCATAGTCCTTGATTTTCTAGCTGAACTCTTCCATGCAGGTTTCATCTCCATCTACACTTAAGGTTCAATTGGCAGCTATTTCACATCAAATCTAAACTAGCATTGAGCCTCCTGTCCTTTTTTTTTTCCAGATTCCAATAGGTCTGAACAAAAAATTACACTGCCTGATGTTCATAATCAATTGAGTACTACTTGGATAGAACAAAACAATTCAGAAAATCTGATCAGCTGTTTGTCTCCTATGAAGATGGCTAACATCCTTGATTTCCCTATATATGAAAATAGACAACAAAAAATTGCTAATAAACCTAAAGCCCATTATTTCTCATTATAAGTTGGATTTAGCTTCCTATTTTCATTCTCATCTTCCCCCTTATATCCTCTTTCCCTAGAGGGACATAAGCTTTCAACAGTGGCTTTTAGCCACCAGGAGCACTTTACCATATTTTCTTGTGCTTCTGACAGGTTAGGGCAAGAAAAACTGATGTAATGGCGTCGGCTGCCTTGCTTTATAGCACTGACGACCTGACATAAGACTACAAGCGAGAGTAGCTGCTGCAGAAAAACATTGACTCTGGTATTCGGGCCGGCCGAGGGCTACCACAGCAGGGATAAACCTACAGGTGATGACTTCAACAGTGAATACACTCTAACATCTACATTTATGGTAAGTGTACACAATTGTACTTTTCGGATCTCCTGTCCCGTCCCCAGTGTCTAGTGTATCCCAGTCTTCAGACTCTCAAGCTGACAGCTTTATTCCTACACTTCCAGTAGTCACCAATCATAATGCAATACCTTCTCTCATGCGGCATATTTTGTTGGCTTCTCATAAACAATCCACCAGAACTCTCTACCTAAGGAAATGGAAGAGATTTTCTATTTGAGCCACAGACAACGGACTCGATCCTTTTTCAGTGCCAGTAGAGAAAATTTTGGCATTCCTAGCTGCTACCTTTAATAAAGGAGCCTCTGCTTCTACAGTTAGTTATTTTAGCAGCAACTTCAAATTTTCATATTAGATTTGGAGACCAAACTTGGATTTCTCACAGACTTTGCAAGGTTTTCCTAAAGGGTACAATATGCTTAACGCCTCCTTTTAAAGATTATCTCCCACCTTGGGATGTGACTCTATTACTGCAGTCACTTACAGCACCACCATTCGAACAAGCAGCTACCTGTGGTTTAAAGTTTCTTTCCTGGAAGACATTATTTCTCATAGCTGTCATTTCCGCGAGATGAGTCTCCGAATTACAAACCCTGTGTTCTAAAGCTCTTTAATTTTCCATTAGGACAGAGTGTCACTCAGGACAAATCCAACCTTTCTTCCTAAGGTGATCTCAGGTGTTAATATCAATCAGTCTATAGACTTACCTGTATATCTGAAGTATTTAACTTCATTTAATCATCAACCTGTGGGTATCAGATCCGACCTGGATCCGAGCCGGCAGCTTTCCAAGCTAGAGATCCGAGCTCCATGCTCCTCCCCCTTTCCCATAATACCCTGCTACCTCCTTCCAGTCCTCAGATCTCGTTTGCCGCGGCTTTGTCAAGCATGAGTTTCTCGAGCTCCTAGCGTTTAGGCGAGTTGTAAGTGTTTTTTTTTGTCAAAATCTTCTTAGTTTTTTGGTGTGTGTGGATAGTTTAATTTTTTAGTTTAAACCCCTGAGATTTACCGTTCCCTCGTAGTTTAAAGCCTAGTAGGCCCCCCGTTTTCCCTTAGGTGTTTGTGTGGGCGCGTGTGTGTTTTTTTGTTTAGAAATCATGGCTGAGGCCCCAAAGGCCATCTTTTCTAAGTGCACTGAGTGTTGGCCATAAGCTTTCCCTAGCGGATGGCCACACTCAGTGCATCCTCTGCCTGGGTGTACTGCATTTGACATTGGGCTGCCAAATGTGCACAGCCTTTAACCCCCGGGCCCTGAGGGATAGGAGGAATAAGCTGATTCTGGCGGGTCTCCTACTCGCAGAGTCGGCTTCCTCCTCCTCTCCCTCGGTGGTTACAGCTGCGGCTGCTCAGCCTGCTGTCCCCTCTCCCCTGGCCAGGACTCAACCTCTCACTTCTTCCCAGGGAGAGAGGGACTCTGAAAAAGAAAAGAGAGAGAGAGAAAGAGAGAGGGAGAAAGAGAGGCACAGAAGCCACAAGCGGCGGGCCGACTCAGCCCCCTCGGCCTCGCCTGCCAAGCTGCTCTCCTCACCCCAGAAGGTCTCCGGGCCTTCCTCCCCTCGGCTCCATTCTCCACGCTTCTCACCGGAGCCGGAGGAGGAGGAGGCCCGACCATCTTCTAGGTCGTCGCAGCGGCCCTTCCGGCCAGCTTTGGTGGCCTCCTCTAAGTCAACCCGTAGCCTCTCCGACGCTGATATGGACTGGATGATGTGTCATTTTCTCCAAACCCAACTGCAGATGGGAGTGCTGCTGCCTCACCCCCCCTTTTTGCCCCGATAGCTCCTTCTCTGATCCACTATCGGGTTCAGCCCCCCTTTGTGCCCCGATAGCTCATTCTCCGATCCACTATCGGGTT
The DNA here is from genome assembly GCF_019279795.1 of Protopterus annectens. Classification (NCBI taxonomy): domain Eukaryota; kingdom Metazoa; phylum Chordata; order Ceratodontiformes; family Protopteridae; genus Protopterus; species Protopterus annectens. Next base: position 608,342,480 of record NC_056732.1, on the reverse strand, counting down.
TTGGAGCCTTCAGATCCGAGGAGTTTCGGAGTCAGGGAGTCGGCGCTGATGATTATCGCTACCTCGACGTCGGCCATGCCCTCGAGTTTGTCAGATCCTTTTTCGGATCCAAGCTCTCAGAACCTAGATCCGTGTGTCGGATCTGAGGGGCCAGTGTGTCTTCGGCTCTGTTTCGGTCGGAGCACACTCTCGGGTCCGAGTGCTTCAGCTCCGACGTCGATCCCCGCACTGGCTCCAAGGGTGTTTACCACGGAGCCCAGAGAGATTGGTTCACCCTCGGTGTTCGACATGTTGGAGAGGGTTCTCTCGAGAGGTTCGAGACCCCCTGCTCTTTCTTTGGATTCCACTCCCTCTCCCTTGCAGCTGGACTTGTCTTCCATCGTCCAGTCCCAGGGACAGCCTGCATTGACGCCCCAGCCCGTTCCACTGGCAGAACACAACCCTGTTGGTGAGCCCTCCTCGGACAGTCCCACCGAGGAGGCCCCTCACAAACATAAGTGTAAGAAGAGGCATTTGGACTCCCCTGAGTCCCTCATGGAGGACACCGATTTGGAGGAAGGGGAAGGTTCCCCCAGGTCACCCCCTGAGGACGTCTCCTTTGGAAACATTATGGAAATGCTTCGCCTAAAGGGGGGTGGTCAGCCCAAAAACCTTCCTCGGATGAGTCGGTGTTCCTGTAGGCATTTGACGCAGGCCCGTCTACCTCTTGGGTGTCCCTTCCGGCCGACCCCCTGGTTGACCTCATCACTACCAGGGCGTGGAAGGAACCGGACACTGTAGAGCCAATCTCCAGGAGGCCAGATAGGATTTTTAGTCCCCCTGTGGATAGGACGGCTTGGAGTAAGGGTTCCCCGGTAGATGCCATGGTGGTGGTGGCAGCCACCAAGAAGTAACTTGCCCAGAATATTTCCTCGATCCATCCCCCTGATAAGGAGTCTCGGACGATGGATCGTATCGGGAAGCGGATGTTTGCGTCAGCTACCTTTTCCATAAGGGCGCTGAATCATTTGGCTCATGTAATTAGACTTCAGCTGGATCTGGTGAAAGAATACGCTGAGTCTCCCCCTGAGCCCATGTCGGCCGAGGACAAACGGACTTTCTCAGCTCGCATGGCCACTCTGAAATCTGTTTCAAACACGTCTATGCGGCTACTTTCCCATGCCATGGACGGGGCCGCTAGAGCTTTGCGGAACCTTTCAAGGCGTCCTTCGCGAATGCACCCTTCTGTTCTACCCTGTTCAAGAAGACACTGTCTGCCGTTGGAGTCCGCTTCTCGGCTCCTCAAAGGTCCTTTTCCAGGAACCAGAGAAGACAAAAGAAGATGTGGTTCCGGATGTCTTAGCAGTCCCGGTATGCTCCGGACCCTTCGTCCTTCAGAGGCAAAGGGGGACAAGATGGATGCCGGCCCAGAGGCAGACGGGGGCCGAAAAATTTTGGGTCGCGGGAACCTTTTTCTGACTGACCCACGCAGCAACCCTGAGGGGTTGCCCGACTGCTCCTCTCTGGAGGCAGTCGGGGGGGCGTTTTTCGAAGCACTTGGCCCAATGGGAGTCCATCACAACAGATGGCTGGGTGCTTCGAATAATATCCAGAGGTTACTCATTCCCTTTCGTAAACCTACCTCCTCAGTCGAGGCACCTCCTCGATGTACCACCCAGTCAGAGGGAGGTTGCAGCTTTAGAGGTAAAAAAGCTGCTAGAAAAAAGAGCCATCCAGCACGTCCCCCCAGGCCAATCCGGATTAGGCAATTACTCCAGGTTCTTTTTGGTGCCGAAGAAGACGGGGGACTTAAGGTCGATCCTCGACTTTTCAACAATGAACCTTTTCATTGCCAAGGTGAAATTCCGGATGGTCACGCTTCAGTCCATTCTGCCCCTGCTGCAGGAGAAAGACTGGATGTGCTCCATAGACCTCAAGGATGCGTACTATCACATTATCATGGACAGGTGATCCAGGAGGTTCCTCCGCTTTTGGCTAGGGGCCAGTCATTACCAGTTCAGGGTCCTACCCTTCGGCCTCACCACAGCCTCCAGGGTGTTCAGCAAGGTCATGGCAGTTGTAGCGGCCCACCTGAGACTTCAGGGAATACAGGTTTTTCCTTACCTAGATGACTGGCTCCTTACCGTCCCCACCAGGCATCTACTGTGCTTAGCCAGGGATTGCTTCCTACTTCTAGCATCCCAATTGGGAATCACCATAAATTTCAAGTAGTCATCCCTTCAGCCAGTTCAAGTCTTGGAGTTCATAGGGGCCAGAATAGACACGCTTCAGACCAAGGCCCTCTTGACATCAGACAGACTTCGCAGTTTGACCTTACACATTTTAGCACTTCTTCAGTCACCTGCCCCGTCAGAGGAGTTAGTCCTGAGAGATTTAGGGTCCATGGCAGCAGCAATCAATCTCGCTCCCTTAGCTCGCTTGCACATGAGGGTTCTCCAATGGACTTTGCAGGTTCAGTGGTCCATCCTTCACCATCCGTTGGACTTACCGATTCCTCTCAGCAGAGTTTGCAGAAATTCCCTCATGTGGTGGCTCCAATCTTGAGAGCTTTGAGAAGGATGACCGTTTGTTATGCCGCAACCCCAAGCCACGGTGACCACGGACACTTCTCGCCTTGGGTGGGGGGGTCATTACTCGGGCAGAACTGTCCAAGGTACGTGGACTCAGACACCGCTCTGCATATCAATGTTCTGGAGATGAGGGCAGTGCTTCTAGCGTTGCAAGCCCTTCATACCTTTCTCCTTCCAGGGACTATTGTAATTCAGTCAGACAACATGTCAGTTGTCTGGTACATCAGCAAACAGGGGGACCAGGTCTTACCCTCTTTGCCGAGAGGCCATGAGAATTTGGGATTGGGCGATATCCACCAACCATTTTCTGTTAGCAGCGCACATTCCGGGTCGGTCCAACATCCTAGCGGACAGACTGAGTCGAACTATCCTCTCGCCTTACGAGTGGTCTCTGAATCCCTTAGTAGCGAAACAGATCTTCTGCAAGTGGGGTCAGCCTTGCTGAGATCTCTTTGCGTCACCTTCCAACGCGAAGTGCAGCAAGTTTTTCGCTCTAAGTCCCCCTACGGGGGAAAGCCCCAGAGATGCTCTAGTTCATGCTTGGCCACCGGGTCTTTTTTATGCTTATCCTCTTCCGTTGATGACAAAATTCTTACAGAAAGCTTGTCGGTTGGGGAACAAGATTATCCTCATAGCCTCATTCTGGCCTTGTCAAGCCTGGTTCCCGTGCCTACGGTCTCATCTTATAGCTCCTCTCTGGGTCTTGGATCCCATCTCAGATCTGATATCTCATCCTTCGGGATTGAAACCCCTGAATCTGGTCGATCTCAAGCACTCAGCTTGGTTGATCCAGTTCCATTAGTTGCTAGGACTCCCAGTATCTCGCGTGCAGTTAGATCTATCCTGGTAGTGGTGCATAAGCCTTCTACCAGGAAGGTTTACAATAGTAAATGGAAGCAGATTTCCATTTGGGCATCTCATAGGAATTTGGACCCTTTCACTGCTCCCATCCCAGCAGTGCTCGATTTCTTATCTCATATTTTTCAGCAAGGGGCCAGTTCTTCTACTGTAAAGGTTCAAATGGTTGCCATCTCCCATTTTCACATTGGAGACCGTCTCAATCCCCTCACTTCCACCAAGATTTGTAAGACTTTTCTGAAAGGTACGTTTCTCTTGAGACCTTCTATTAGGAACTCCATCCCTCCATGGGATCTAACTTTGGTCCTTCAGGCTCTGACTGGACCACCTTTTGAACCTGCAGCTTCTGTTGATTTGAAATTCTTGTTCTGGAAAACTGCCTTTTTGGTAGCTATTACCTCAGCTAGAAGGGTGTCGGAGTTTCAGGCCCTCTGTATTAAAGCCCCGTATCTTGTTTTCCATAAGGACAGGGTCTCTCTCAGGACTAACCCATCTTTTCTACCTAAAGTGGCCTCCGAGGCGAACATCAATCAGTCCATTAATCTCCCAGTCTTTTTTCCCTAACTATCAAAACAAAGGGGGATACAAACTTCATTTGTTAGATGTTCATAGACAGTTATGTTTTTATTTACACAGAGCAGTTGCTTTCTGCAAGTCTGATCAGCTCTTTGTTTTCTTTGCAAAACCCTTCTTGGGTAAGCCTGTGTCAAAGGTGACTCTGGCCAGATGGATTTCTAATTGCATTCTGTCACATACAAACTATCTGGCCTGCCAGAGCCTATAGGGATGCTTATTCTACCCGCTCTATGGTTACATCTACTGCATTCTGGTCGAGAGTTCCCTTGGATGACATTTGCTCTGCGGCTACTTGGGCATCCTGTCATACCTTTATCTCTCACTATAAATTGGATTTAGTGTCTAGAGCAAGGGCGGCTTTTGGCTCTGCAGTGCTCCGGAATATCCTTCCTTGAGGACCTCCCAAATTTTTTGGTAGCTGGGGACTTTGTCCCACAGGCTGATGATCAAATGAAGTTAACTACTTCAGATAAAGAAGTTATGTACTCACCATAACGTTCCATCTGAGTATGTAACTTAATTTGTCAGCAACCGACCCTCCCTCCTTCCCCCTAACCTGGTTCTTTGATTACCTGAACCCTAGGATGGTTTTTCAGGTCATTTGTTAATCCTTTGGTTAGGATTCTTCATGTTGTTGTTTTGTCGTTGTGAGGTTATAGGTGGGCAAACGCGATCTGAAGATTGGAAGGAGGTAGCAGGGTATTATGGGTAAAGGGGAGGAGCTTGGAGCTTGGATCTCTAGCTTGGAAAGCTGCCGGCTCAGATCCATGTCGGATCCAATACCCACAGGTTGCTGACAAATGAAGTTACCTACTCAGATGGAACGTTATGGTGAGTACATAACTTCTTTTTTTCCCAAGTTTTTCTAACAGGAGAGTACTGCCTTCACCTTCTGGATGTACACTGGCAGCTGCGGTTCTACCTACATAGAACTAAACAGTTTAGACGATCTGATCAATTGTTCATATCCTTCGCCAGTGCAACTTTAGGCAGATCGGTGTCCAAGATCCATGTGGTTGAGAGAATGTATATCTTTCATTTACAAGAACTTGAATATGAAACTCTCAAAACCAGTCAAGGCACATTGCACTAGATCAGTGACAATTTCAGCCATCTTTCACTCCAAAGCTTCCATGTCAGAAATTTGTGCGGCTGCAACTTGAGTTAAGCCTCACTCCTTTATTTTGCATTACACATTGGATACGGTCTCCAGGGGGGAGCATCTTTTGGTTCTATGGTTCTCAGGAATGTTCTTCCATAAGACCTCCCTGGATACAAGGTAGATGGGGACTCTGTCCCATCAGTCAAGAATAGGTAAAGATTGAGGAAACATCAGATAAAGAAGTTATGTCTTACCATATCGTTCCATTTGTGTTGGTGATCTATTTATTCCTGCATCCCTCCTGTCAGCCCCCTCCTTCAGGTTTCTGGTTGAACGATACTCTGTACTGGGTTTTTATTGTTATGCATACCTTGGACAAGGCTTCTGACCCTTATTAGACTGTTCTTCTGTCTTTTGCAAACTCGATCTGAGGTAATCTAGAGAGGGGAATTATGGGTACACTTGCAGCGTGAGAGATTTTTTTTTGGCTGACGCCAGCTATACAGCGGCTGGATCAGTTCTGAGGGTCAGAACTGAAACCCATCCGTCAAGAATAGATAATGGACAACACAGATATGGAACATTATAGTAAGATGTAACTTCTTTTTTTTCTGACACATCATTGGCAAATCATTCAAGAATGAAGTCAGAAAATAATTTGTTTCAGACTTCATGCCCTACAGAAAATTCATGCTAATGCAAAACAGTGTTATTCTATCAACTTTCTAAGCTTACAAGAGCGATATTTTAAAAAAAAATGTCTTTATTTTTGGGCCTTTGTCCTTCCATTATTTATGGTTTGGTCCAGATCTATTGCCTTTTAAAAGGTTGAGAGATGTGTTTAGGAGCTGCCTATGCTCATTAATAATAAAGGGGCAGTCTTGGAATGAATTTTCTTTTTCCCATCCATTTCTCTAAGTTGTGCTTGAACATGGACAGGAATAAACTTTGTTTTATGTGAATGGGGTGTCTGTTCTAGATCAATAATATCTTCTGTGAGATATACCTGTCCATCCAAACATTTCTATTGATGTTGCAGAAGAGTTTATATCCCTAAACTGAGTATTTCTGATGCCCTTTGACTTGCCATTAGTAATGGGTCAGAGGATACCTTGCATGCCAAACACAGGTTACCTCTTAGCAGTTTGTATGATACGAGTGTAGTGAGTTGGTCCATGTAGGACATGTTGAATCCATTTAGTAAGGTATATCTGTGGGTTCCAGTTGTTGCATGTCTCTGGATAGACACATGCCAAATTGGGCATGATATTCAACAATTGGCCTAATGAGGGCTAAGTAAAGGGGAGCAATAACACCTCTAGATCTAGATACAATCCCTTTATTTATAAGCTGTGCAGTAGAGAAGGACTTCTTACAACTATGGACACATGTTGGTCAAATGTTAAGTTGTTGTCGTTTTCTTTCGGCTTATCCCGGTTAGGGGGTCGCCACAGTGGATCACAGGTCTGCTCATGATTGGCAGTGGAGTTTTACAGTACCGAGTTGCCAGCTGGATGCCCAACCTTCACAGAAGGCACACACACACACACACACACACACACACACACACACACACACACACACACACACACACACACACACACACACACCTACCTGCATATCTCTAAAGTTCAACTGACCATGGGGAGGACATGCAGACTCTGCACAGGAGGCACCCCAGCTGAAAATTTAACCGAAGAACCTCTTGCTCTGAGCCGATAATGCTAACCGCTGCACAGCCGCAGCCTAGAATAATAATTCTAATAATAAAATGAAAGGAAGGCAGTCCTAAAATGGGGCGCCTCTGACCAGCAAGATGGAAAAATCAGCACTGGATCCTGTGAAGAGTCAGAGGACTTTCTTCTTTGGATAGTAGAAAAAGACTGACCACTCACTTCCTACTACAGCTGAAGACTTCCCCTCTCAGGATGTGCTCAGACAATCAGCTGACACAGGGAGTGAGAGTGTGGAAGTGAAATCTGAATCTGAGCTTTTGAAAGCTGGTTAGTATTGGGTTACCTTGACAGTTGACCAAAAAATGCCACTGAGGTAGTGGCAGTAATGAACAGTGGAAGGAAGTCCCCAGTGGAGTTCTTACCTGCTCAACTTTGGTAAAGCACTAACCAACTTTGCCATTAGGTAATTCCCATACATCCTGCTGGATTTATAAAACTCAGGATCCCTCCCCATGCATTGTATATGCTCAGCCTGTGGTATTGTCTGACCATGCCAGTACACAACAGGACTATTTATGCCATTTTAGAACTATCTTGCCCAAAACACCTAGCAAGGGCCCTAAAAAAGGTCAAAGTAAGCCAGAAACAGCAAGATGTTGTTGTCTATCTCGCCTTCGTTCTTGCTGGTTGGGATCCGAGCCGATCCTCAGCTCCGACTCGGCCATCTTCAATAGCTCGAGAGCTGTTTACTGGCTCGAGGCTACCCCTTATCCCATAATGCCTAGCGATAGCTACCCCGATCTCATTTGCTGCTTCAGCTGCGAGGTGTCGTTTTTCTGGCTCAGGCTTGTATAGAGTTTTTTGTGTAACCTTTTCACTAGAATTTAACTTTTTCTGGTATTTTATTATTAGCGATAGTTTTGTTTCTGTGATAGATAATTGTTTAGCTTATAGTATCCCTCCTTTTTGTAGAACTCGTTTAACTTAGAGAGTTCTCCCCCACCCCTCCTTGTTCAGGTTAGCCGTTTAAGTTAGAGGCTTTCCTTCTTATAGGCTAGTCATTTAAATTAGAGGCTTTCCTATTATCTTAAAAAAAAAAAAAAAAACCTTTAGCTATAGTCTTTCTAGTAGGTGTGTTTTTTGTAGACTGTATATTGCTTCTTGTTATTATAATTGGTTTTCTTTCTGCTGTTAAGAAAGTCAAGGGAATTCAAGGTTTCTGGGTTCAAGAAGTGTGACTCATGTTGTCAGAAAATATCTCTGACAGATGTGTACACTTCTTGCGTCTATTGTTTAGGCGCTGTGCACCTGCAGGACTCTTGTTCTATTTGTCATGCCTTTAGTCCAAGAGTCCTGCAGGAGCGTAAGAATAAGCTGATTTATAGGGGTCTTTTAAAACCCCAGGATTCACCGGCCAAGACCTCCCTGCCAGTGAAATCCCCTAAATCCACTAAGCCGTCGGCTCCAAGTTCGGAGCCGTCTTTGGTTAAGGATTTACCTTCTACGTCGGTTCTGGCTGGTACCGACAAGACAATCTCCCCGTCGGCTCCATCAGAGACTTCGGAGCCGTCGCGGAGCCACAAGAGGCTGAGGTCCCCTTCACTAGAGTCGATGCATTCGGCTCCTCGGTCTCCTTTACTTCAGAGCGAGTGTAGTCACCGATCCTCTCACTCCTCTCGATCCTCTAGACTGTTGGATCATGATGTGGAGAGAGTGGCCAGTAGGTTGCTAAAGTCGCAGGCACTAGCTAAATTGTTGTCCAGCCCTCCTCAACAGGTATCGGCTCCACCCACTTCTCCCGATGTTCCTCCTCCGACTCCATGAGTTCGGAGCCGGAGATATAATGTGGTCCTATCTCGCCTACATTCATTATTGACGGGCTCGGAGCCGAGAATCTGCTCCGACTCGGCCGCTATAACTAGCACAAAGTCTCTAATTGGCTGGTCTAAGCCTGTATCCCGGGATGCACCACGCCCAAACCTCCAGATCTCGTTTGCCGCTCGTAGAGTGAAGACGTGGTCTCTAGCTTGGCTGTGGCTAAGTACTTTATTGAACTTTTACTTGATTTTCTGTGGAATATTTTCCAACCAAAAGCTATTTTAATAGCTACGTTTTGTGTCTGGGTGTTTTTGTGACCTTTTTGATAACTGTAGTTGTGGTATACTTGTGTTTGGTGGGCTAGGCCCGTTTAAGTTAGAGGTCCTTAGCCCTGTTTGGTGCGTCTCCTTGGTTGTTTTTTTAGGGGCGTTTGACTTAGAGTCTCTTCTCCTCCCTTCGTGTTGGTGTTGTTTTTTCTGTCACTTTAAAAATGTCAGGCAAAGATCAGAAGGAACATAGGCCTTCTGGGTGCAGAAAGTGCGCCAAATGTTCGTATAAGATGTCTTTAACTGATGGCCATGCCATCTGTGTATACTGTTTGGGTGCTATACACTTGCAAGAGTCCTGCAGTGTGTGTCATTCGTTTAGTTCCAGGGTCTTGCAAGAGAGAAAAAATAAGTTGATTCTCAAGGGCCTGTTAAAACCTGCCTTGGAAGAAGCTTTGGCTTCTTCTTCCCCTAGCGGGAAATCTAAAACAAAAAAGAGATCTCCGGCTCCGTCCAGTTCGTCGGAGCCATCGGAGAAGAGATCTAAGACTGTTACACCTTCCTCGGATCCATTGGTCTCGGAGCCGCAGGAGATGCTGTCTGTACCGAAGACGGCTTCCTCGGTTCCACTGCCTTCGGAGCTGAAGGAGGTTTCTGTTGTGTTGGAGCCGACCTCGGCTCCAATTGCCTTGGAACCGATTCGGAGCCATTCTCCTAGCTTCACATTGGATCCCTTAGAGAAGACTTCTCGACCCCCTTCTGTGTCCTCCAAGTCCTCCAGGTTGTCTGATTCAGATTTGGATAGGGTGGTGCAGAGGCTCCTCCAGTCACCAGTGTTAACAAAATTATTCTCGGCTTCAGCCCAGTCGGCTCCAGAGTCTGTCCTTGTGCCGGTTCCGATAATTCCTCCTCTGACCACCTCTGTGTTGTTGGAGCCAGAGTGTTCTGAGTCGAGTGAGGTCCTTGGGTCGGCTCCGAAACCCCCTTTGAGTTTTTCGGCTCCGACCTCTGCTCCAACCCTTTCGGTCCCATCTGATGGTTTCGGCACTCTGGTTTCGTCGGTCGGACCCGAGGGGGATACATCGGGGCTCCAGACTTTGGCTCCGAGTCTCCCTCTTGGTGCTTCAGCTAGGGGAACCCCTGTTCCGATCATGGTCTCGGAGACAGGTCACTCCTCGGATTCAGGTGGACCCGCCATCGAGGCCATGAGGAGCGCACTGGCCAGGTCTTCAGTGACATCACTCGAGTCAACCACTCATTTCCCAGACACTGCAACTAGAGCCTCTGATGTCCCCCTATCTGCAGGCAGTGGGGCTCGAAGGCCTGAGGATACCCCCATGCGTGGTCCCCTGCTTTCTGAGGGCCCTTCAGAGTCCTTGCCTGAAGAGCCTCCCAGAAAGAAGCTGTATAAGAGGAAGCACATAGACTCCACAGATGAGTCTGTCACCTCAGACACCGACCTCGATGATGCAGAGGGGTCCCCAAAGTCGTCCTCCTCCGATGTCTCATTCTCCGACATCCTGGAGATTTTGAGACAGAGAGGCGACTGGCCCTCCAAACCCCCTCTGAGGAGGAGTCTGTCTTCCTCAAGGCCTTTGGAGCCCGACCTTCCACCTCCTGGGTATCTCCCCCCCCTCAGTGAACTGTTGGACCTTATTTGTCGAAGGGTGTGGGAACACCCTGACTCCGTGGAACCGGTTCCGAGCCGCCCCAACAAGTTTTTGTCTGCGCCTCCTGGGAAAGAATTTGTGACGAAAGGCGTTCCTGTAGATGCCATGGTGGTGGTGTCTGCCACTCAGCAAGAAGTTGCAGAGCCTTCTGCTTCCATTCATCCTCCTAACAAGGAGTCTAGGAGTATGGATCGGTATGGAAAGCGTACCCTGTCCTCAGCGACCTTTACTTTGCGGTCGCTGAATTATCTGTGTCATTTTACGAGGCTCCAAAGAGATCTTCTCAGGGAGTTTGGAGATACTCTGTCGGGTAACTTGCCTGAGGCGGTGAACCAGACTGTCAACGTCCAGCTGTCTACCCTGTCTTCTATTGTTAACTCGTCCATGAGGCTCATATCCTATGCAGTCGAGGGGGTGGGTAGGGCAGCTAGCTCCGGCGTAGCCCTCAGGAGGCAAGCCTGGATGCACCTGTGTCACTTCGCGGAGGCCTTCAAGTCTTCCTTCACGGACGCTCCCTTTGATGGGTCCTCCGTCTTTGGACCTAAAGTGAAAGACACTCTTACCAGATGTGAGTAAGAGGGTAAGACTTTGTCTGCCGTTGGGGCCCGTTTTTCGCTTCCCTCTAGACCTTATCCCAAGGCGCAGAGGGGAGGAAAGATGTGGTTTAGGAAGTCTCAGAAGTCTTATCCCGACCATCATGGTGACCCCCCCCTCCAGAGGCAGAGGAGGGGGTATTACTCTGGAATACGTCGCCCTAGGGGCGGGGGAGGCCCCCGCAACTCAGGAGACCGCAAATCCTTTCATGGTTCCTCCTACCAACGTCCCTGAGGGACTGCCCGACTGTGCCTCTCTGGAGCCAGTCGGGGGTCGTTTCTCGAAGCATCTGCAAGCCTGGGAAAACATCACTCAGGATCGTTGGGTGCTTCGAATTATTGCCGGAGGTTACACCATTCCCTTTATCTCACCCCCTCCGCCACCCAAGAGAGTCCCAGACGCTCCACCCAGTCAAAGGGACCAAGCAGCGTTAGAAGTCTCAGAGCTGCTGGCAAAAGGAGTCATCCAACCAGTCCCCTCAGACCAGATCGGATCAGGAACTTACTCAAGGTTATTTTTGGTGCCCAAAAGAACAGGGGACTTGAGGCCCATCCTGGATCTCAGCCGTTTAAACCACTTCGTCAGGAAGTCCAAGTTCCGAATGGTCACTCTTCAAACCATTTTTCCCTTGTTGGGAAAAGGAGTATGGATGTGCTCCATCAATCTCAAGGACGCTTATTATCACATCAAGATAAACAAGGCCTCCAGGAATCACTTACACTTCTGGATGGGAGCCAGTCATTTCCAATTTTGAGCCCTGCCCTTTGGTCTCACCACAGCCCCCAGGGTGTTTACCAAATGTCTGGCAGTGGTGACTGCTCACCTGAGACGTCTAGGATTCCAGGTGTTTCCTTACCTAGACGACTGGCTTCTCACCGCCCCCATCAGGCATCTACTTGTTCGGGCCACGGAGGCCACCATCAACTTGGGTCAACTCCTAGGGATTACTTTCAACTGGCAAAAATCTGTCTTGCTGCCATCACAACGTGTTGCATTTATCGGCACATAGCTAGATTCTGTAGAAATGAAGGCTTTCCTTCCTACAGAAAGAATAAAAGTGCTACAGGCTCAAGTTTTGGCGTTATTACCTCTGAAAAAGGTCCAAGCCAGACTAGTTCTTCAGTTACTAGGTTCCATGGCGGCCACCATCCTACTAGTACCCCTGGCCAGGCTACATATGCGGACACTACAGTGGCTTCTTTCGGTTCAGTGGTCCTTTCAAAAGCTCCCTCTGTCTCATCCGATTCTTATAACGGAACAATGCCGACAAGATCTGCGTTGGTGGCTTCATTCACCCAATCTGAACAAAGGGAGATCTCTGAATCCTCCTCCCCACGGACGCCTCCCAGACAGGGTGGGGAGGCATTATCTAGGCAGAACGGTCCAAGGCACGTGGCAGGAACACGAGGCACACTTGCATATAAATGTTCTGGAGATGAGAGCGGTGCTACTAGCGTTGCAAGCACTTCACAGCTCTCTTCCCAAGGGCACTATCTCAATTCTTTCCGACAGCATGTCAGCCGTGTGGTACCTGAACAAACAGGGGGGAACCAAGTCATATCCCCTTTGCAGAGAGGCCATGAGAGTGTGGAATTGGGCGGTGTCTTCCCAACTTTTTCTAGTGGCAATGCACATTTCAGGGAAGTCCAATGTGATAGCAGACAGGCTAAGCTGAGCTATTCTGATGCCTCACGAGTGGCCCCTGAACGATCGAGTTGCGGCTCAGATCTTCTCCAGGTGGGGTCTACCTTGCTGCGACCTATTTGCCAGTCCCCTCAATGCCAAGTGCAGCAATTACTTCACTCTGATCCCCCCTCAGGGTTGAGTCATCCAGGGACGCTCTAGTCCACGATTGGCCCCCCGGTCTGCTCTATGCCTTCCCTCCATTTCCTCTGCTGCCAAGAGTGATTCAGAAGGCAATTTCCTTGGGAAGCAAAATTATCTTGATCGCACCACACTGGCCCCGTCAAGTCTGGTTCCCCTTTCTCCGGAGATATACTATGGACGGTCCTTGGATTCTGGACCCAGTTCCAGACCTATTGACTCATCTGTCAGGGCAGTTCCACCCATCACTGCGAGCTCTCAGGCTCACTGCCTGGCTTCTCCACTTCCGTCCTTAATCAGACAGCTTTCCTTTACACCGGAAGTGGTACAAATCCTATCTTCTTCCCACAAGCCTTCCACTAAGAAGATATACTCCAGTAAATGGAAAAGATTTGCTATCTGGGCCCAGTCACATAACCTAGATCCCTTCACAGCCCCTGTGATGGCAGTTTTAGAATTTTTGGCTACTCTTTTCAGACAAGATTCTGCTGCCTCCACTATTAAAGTACAGCTGGCGGCAATTTCTAATTTTCACGTTTCATATGAGCCTTCCCTCATGGGCCATAAACTGTGTAAAGCATTCCTAAAAGGAGCCTGGTTACTTCGTCCCTCAGTTTCACAGCCAGTTTTGCCATGGGATTTAAACTTGGCGCTTAGGGCCATAACTTCTTCTCCCTTTGTGCCTGCAGCCACTTGTGAATTAAAATATTTGTCCTGGAAGACAGCCTTTCTGGTGGCCATTACTTCAGCCAGAAGGGTATCAGAGCTTCAAGCCCTTTCTGTTAAACCTCCTTATTTGATTTTTCATAAGGATAGAGTATCCTTGAGACTCAACCCTTCCTTTCTTCCTAAGGTTTCTTCTACCTTCTGTCTTCACCAATTCATTGAGTTACCGGTGTTTTTCCCACACTTTTCAAACAAGGCAGAATTCAAATTTCACCAACTGGATGTACATAGACAACTGAGGTTTTATTTGCACAGGACAAAACAAGGGAGGAAATCAGATCAGTTGTTTGTGTCCTTTTCAGAGAACAGGATTGGTAGCCCTGTGACCAAAGGCACTATTGCAAGGTGGATTAAGGACTGTATCTCATTTATTTACACATCGGCAGTAGAGATCTACCTTTCCCAGTTAAGGCACATTCTACCAGGGCTATGGCTACCTCAGTGGCTTTTCATGCTAGGCTTTCTTTGGATGAAATCTGTGCGTCAGCCACCTGGGCTTCCCCACACACCTTTATTTCTCATTATAAGCTGGACGTGGTTTCTAGATGCCGGGCTTCCTTTAGTTCCACGGTGCTCAAGAGTGTTTTCTCATGAGCCTCCCAGGATATAGGTGCTAGGGACGCTGTCCCGTCAGTAATGAATGTAGGCGAGATAGGACCCCATTACATCAATTAGTTATGTACTCACCATAATGATAGATGTATGTGGTCCATCTCGCCTACATTCTTACGTACCCACCCACCTCCCCCCTTCCTGGTGGACTTGGAGGAAATTTATATTCTTAGACCCTTCTGAGGATATTATTTGTTCTCTTCTTGCTGTGTGTTCCTGTGGGGTTATGTATGTGTAATGATTATATTGTGGCAAACAAGAACTGGGGGTTTGGGCGTGGTGCATCCTGGGATACAGGCTTAGCCCAGCCAATTAGAGACTTCCTGTTAGTTATAGCGGCCGAGTCGGAGCCGATTCTCGGCTCCGAGCCCGTCAGTAATGAATGTAGGCGAGATGGACCACATACATCTATCGTTATGGTGAGTACATAACTAATTGTTCGTTGGGGTTCGAGTAGTGGAACCGTCAGCTCCGATAACTCTATCTCCTTCGGTTCCGATATAAGCTCCAATTCCCTCGGTGGTACCTTCCATCAAGGGATCTGGGTTCCCGGGCTCCCTCGTCGGCTCTGAGAGGGTGAGTGGCATTGGATCCTTGTCCGACCCCGTTCTCTCTCGAAGCTTCGGCGCAGGTGAGCTGTACTCCAACATCGGCGTCTGAGCCGTCTCCCTTGGTGCGGAGAAAGATTCCTATTTCTTCTGAACTGGAGCCTTCTCTACATTGTGGCAGGGACGCCTTCAATATCATGCGGAGTGTGCTGTCCCCTGAGTCAGCTCCACTATCAGCCCCACCGGCTCCATCTCCTGTAGTGCCTGTGCCAACCTCTGCTCCTCCTCCAGACCCTTAAGCATAGGGAACCGATGCTCCAGGACACCCCATTGGGTGTTTCCTCCTCTTCTGAGGCCTCTCCTGATCACTCAGAAGAGCTCCCTCAGAAGAAAAAGTGTAAGAGGAAACACATTGACTCACCCGAGTCTGTCACTTCTGATACAGACTTAGATGATTCGGAAGGGTCCACGAGATCCCCCTCTGACGATGTTTCCTTCTCAGACATCCTAGAAATACTTAAGCAGAGGGGGAACTGGAATCCCCTAGCCCCTTCTGAAGAGGAGTCTGTATTTCTGGATGCCCTCGGTTCCCGACCTTCCACCTCCTGGGTGTCTCCGCCTTTCGATCCACTTATGACAGTGGTTGCTCTTAAGGCTTGGTCAGCTCCGGATACAGTGGAACCAACTCCGAGGAAACCTAGTAAATTCATTTCAGCGCCCCAGGATAAGCAGTTCCTTTCAGAAGGTGTCCCTGTTGATTCTATGGTGGTAGCAGCAGCCACCAAAAAAGAGTTAGCGGAGACCTCTTTGTCTGTCCATCCCCCTAACAAGGAGTCTAGGACGATGGACAGATATGGGAAGTGAATGTTCACTTCAGCAACCTTCTCTATGAGGTTACTGAACTACCTGTGTCATTTTACCTGACTTCAAAGGGATCTCCTTAAAGAGCTCGGAGATTCCCTCCAAGATCCAACAGCTGAGGGAGCACAAGCCAAGGTAGCTTCCCAGCTAGCGACACTTAATTTTGTTGTTAACTCCTCCATGAGGCTCATTTCCTATGCAGCTGATGGGGCGAGTAGAGCCGCAGGTACCAGGGTGGCCCTTAGGAGACATGCGTGGATGCGGCTGTGTAACTTTGCGGAACCCTTTTGAGCGTCCTTCACCAACACTCCCTTTGATGGTTCCTTTCTTTTTGGACCACAGGTGAAAGACACTTTGACTAGGTGTGAGCAAGAAGGCAAGACTCTCTCTGCTGTGGGAGTCCATTTTTCCACTCCCTTTAGACCTTACCCCAAGGGTCAGAACAGTGGGAAGATGTGGTTCCATAAATCTCAGGGAGCCTTGCCTGACACACGTAGTGATTTTTCTTCCAGAGGCAGAGGGGGAAACAATAATAATAGACGCCGCCCTTGTGGAAGTGGGGGTCCACAGAACCAGGGCAACAGAATCCTCCTCTGATAAGCCCTTCCAGCATCCCTGAAGGTTTGCCCGGCTGCTCAGCTCTGGAGGCAGCCTGGGGAAGACTTTTGCTGTACCCAAAAGCCTAGCAAAGTTTAACACAAGACAGATGGGTACGGTCTGTTATATCTGGGGGTTACAATATTCCTTTCCATCAACCCCCTTTACAGTCAAGGAAGACCCTTCCAGATGTTCCACCCAATCTGAAGGAGCAAGCAGTTATAGAAGTTTCAAAACTGCTAGAAAAAAGAGCCATCCAGGAAGTCTCGGCAGACCAGCACAGATCCGGAACTTACTCTAGGTTCTTTTTAGTACCAAAAAGACAGGGGACTGGAGACCGATTCTAGATCTCAGCAGACTAAACAGGTCTGTGCAAAGAACAAAGTTTCGGATGGTCATGCTACAGTCCATTCTACCCTTTCTGGGTCAGGACAATTGGATGTGCTCGATAGATCTTCAGGACGCGTACTACCATATAAAGATGGACAGGCGCTCCAGGAGATATCTTCGCTTCCGGCTGGAGGCCAGTCATTATCAGTTCAGAGCTCTGCCCTCTGGTCTCAACACAGCCCCCAGGGTGTTCACCAAATGTATGGCAGTGGTCACGGCTCACCTGAGGCGTCAGGCATTCCATGTGTTTCCGTATCTAGACGACTGGCTCCTTACTGCTACTACCAGACATCAACTCATACAAGCACGAGACTACACAATCACAATCTGCTCCCAACTCGGCATTACAATAAATTTTAGAAAATCTGCCTTGTTGCCCTGTCAATCTCTCACTTACATAGGAGCAGACTTAGACACAAGGGATATGTTTGCAAGGCTACCATTAGAAAGGGCTCTCTGAGCATGTAGCCCAAGCCGGTATGACCCTGACCTTGAGTAGCATCTTACCCTCACCAAGAATGGTGCCACAATATGAAGACAAGATGATCAATTTCAACAATTGGCTTAAGTACTGGTGTCATTCAAAGGGGATCCAATGCCTGTCAGCTTGGGATGATATGCTCGACAAGCCACGATGCTTTGCTAGGGACGGCTTGCACCTGTCACCCCTGGACTTTCGGATATTGGCAAAGGCTCTTGCTACCCCCATAGTGCCTTTTTTAGGCAAGGCTCAAAAGACAAACCCACCTCCATAGGTATCACAAGGGATAAGAAACTAACGCCAGAAGTCTAAACCTCAAGATGCATGCACTCAAAACTCTCCTTAGCATGGAGAACATCGATATCTGTGCAGTAACAGAAACCTGGTTCAGGGCTCCCAAGAGCACCCCAGCACTACCAGGTTATACCTCATACCATGCTTTTTGGCCCCAAAACTTGGACCGAACCACAAAAGGAGGGGGAGTATCGATATTCATCAGAGATACCCACACCACCAGGTTGGTGGCAAAGCACGAAGCATCAGAGACTATCCATGTGCAACTAACAGTGGGTAAAACTGCCTTCCAGTTTATAGCCTGCTACAGACCACCCACCCAAACCCAGGAACCCCACTCGGCCTTTCTGAGAACACTGGAAAATATGAAGGTCTCTCCAAACACCATTATATTGGGCGACATCAACTACCCAAACATAGACTGGGAGCATTACTCTAGCTCCAACACCGTAGCCCAATGGTTCCTAGAATTTATAAACTCAAATGCTTTGGAACAACTTGTTACCACTCCCACAAGAGGGGAAAACATACTGGACCTGATCATCACCAACATGGGGACTCTATGCTCCAGACCAGAAGTGTATCCCTCACTGGTAAGATCAGACCATAAACTAATCTCACTGGATATTCACATCCCGACCCCACCCCCTGCCCAGAAAACCACAGTGAAAAACTTCTCTAAAGCAAATTTCACACTCCTCAAAACCGAGGTGGAATCCTTCAAAGCCCCCGGGCCTGTGGAAAATACGGCCCAGACCACAGAATCCTTTATAAACGCATTCTATGAACACCTTCAGGAATACATAGATCATGCGATCCCAAATAAAACCAAGACCCAATCCTCCAAAGGCAGACGTCCTGTCTGGTGGACCCCAGCCATAAACAAACTATACAATAGAAGGAGGAAGCTACTACATGATAGAGCAAAATCCCAAAAAGGGAAGGCATCACTGATCAGTATTAGCAAAAAACTACGGGCACTCATAAAATTGTCTAAGGCCAGCTTTGAGAGAAAAATTGCACAGGACACTAAGGATAATCACAAGGCTTTCTTTAGTTATGTTAGGAACCTGGGTGGGAATTCCCAGATATGCTCAGAATTAGTCCAAAATGACAAAAAATACACTTAACCCACAGACATTGCCAACATCCTAGCTGACAGGTTCAGCGCAAACTCCCCCCCCCCTCCACTAAAAGGGCAAATATCTATCCCAGCAGAGTGCTGCCCCCCTGACATCTCAGATGCTCAGGTAAGAGCCGCCCTCTCCAAAGCAAAAAACACAGCATCAATGGGACCAGACGGTGTCCCGGGCTGCGTCCTACATGAACTCCAAGAAGAGCTAAACCCAAACATAAAACTACTGTTCAATCTCAGCCTTACTACAGGATATGTGCCCAAAGAGTGGCGTACAGCAACAGTGGTCCCTCTCCATAAAGGTGGTGCCTCAACGGATCCTGGAAACTATTGCCCCATAAGCCTGACTAGCTTGGTCTGCAAAGCTATGGAAAGGATCATCATGGACCTCATAAATAAAGATATTGGGGACCTACAGACACTGGATCCTACCCAGTTCGGCTTTGTTAAGGGCAGATCCTGCCTCTTAAACCTGGTTGTTTTCTTTGAAACAGTCAACAAGGCCATTGACAAGGGGAAAGTGGTCCACACAGCCTACCTGTGGTTAGAAAAACATTTTATATAGCCCACCTAATCATGAAGGGATTCACATCTAGATCAGGGGAGGTCATCGTGCCTCTTTACTCATCCCTCATCAGGCCCATAATTGAGTACAATGCCCCTTTTGGGATGTACCTTACCAGGCACCTGCAGCAACTGGAAAGACCCCAAAAGTACCTCACCAAGAGGATCAAAGGGCTCAAACAGATGCCATATGCTGCCCGGTTAAAGAAACTCCAGCTCTACTCAGTGGCATACGGCCTGTTCAGAGGCGATCTGTGCCTGACGTATAAAGCCATGTCCAACCTGGAATTAATGGACATGCTGCACCTCAGAAAATCCAAATCCCATCGAGCTACGCACTCGAGAGACTTGAACCTCAGCACTGAAATAAATAGGACATGCTGAAAGGACAGATTCATAACCCAGAGGCTCCCTTCACTCTGGAATAAAATCCCAGTCCAGGTTAGGCAGAGTCCCTCATTGACTCTCTTCAAGAGGAATCTTGATGAGTGGATGGGAGATCGTAGGTTTACCCCAGGTATCACTTCTGTGTCACTGTTAGACAGAGGCACAGTATACTAACCTCGAAAAAGGGCATAGCAAAATAAATTTAAAATGGGTGGCGAAAGCCAAACACATTCTGGCTAGGCTTATAAATGCCGTAGGGCAGATAGCCTAGTATGAACCTATGAACCTATAAGGGTGTCCGCAATCCGTCAGCAGGTACAGGTTCTGATGCAGAGCAAAAGGATCCAAGTCAGGTATGTCCTTCAAACTCTGGGTTCCATGGCAGCAGCCATTCTCCTAATCCCACTGGCGCGCTTTCATATGAGAATTCTTCGGTGGCTTCTGTTTATGCAGTGGTCCTTCCAAGAGCTACCCATGACATACATGATCATGATCACGGATGCATGCAAAATACATCTTTCTTGGTGGATGGTCTCCCCACTAGTTACACAGGGCAGACCTTTCATACAACCCCCTCCAGTAGCCACAGTGATGACAGACGCCTCCCTGATAGGGGGGAAGTATCTGGGCAGGACAGTCCAAAGCACATGGCAACCTCATGAGTACCATCTGCATGTAAATGTCCTGGAAATGAGAGCCGTGCTCCTGGCACTGCAAGCCCTTCAAGACTCTCTTCCTTCTGGGCCATTGCTATTCAAACGGACAACATGTCAGTGGTGTGGTACATCAACAAGCAGGGCGGAACCAGGTCCTACCCCCTGTGTCGAGAAGCACTCAGACTTTGGCAGTGTGCGATTTCCTCCCAACGTTTTCTGATTGCGACGCACATCCCCAGGAGATCCAATGTCATAGCGGACAGGCTCAGCAGAGCTATTCTCATGCCTCACGAGTGGTCTCTGAATCAGGAAGTTGCGAATCTTGTTTTCTGCAAATGGGGACAGCCTCGCTGCGATCTCTTTGCCACCCCCTTCAACAGCAAATGAAGCAACTACTTCTCCCACTTCCGGGTAACATACCCAGAGATGCTCTAGTCCACGATTGGCCCCAGGGACTTCTTTATGCCTTTCCTCCTTTCCCCCTGATACCCAAACTTATACAGAAAGCAATATAGTTGGGTTGCAAAATGATCCTCATTGCTCCCTCCTGGCCTCGACAGATATGTTTCCCGTTCCTGCACCGTTACCTCCTCGATCAACCCTGGACTCTGGACCCAATTCCAGACCTCCTGGTTCATCAATCAGGCGGGTTGCATCAATCCCTCAAAACTCTCCAGCTCACAGCTTAGTTGCTCCACTTCCAACCTTAGCCAGGCTTCCCAGCATTTCCCCAGCAGTCCGTAACATTATCGTCTCTTCTCACAAGTCTACAACGAGGAAAACTTATGCTAGCAAATTGAAACGTTTTTCTTGTTGGGCAAAGGCTAGGAATGTGGATCTCTTTTCAGCCCCAGTCCACGAAATCCTGGAATTCCTAACACAACTGTTTCACTCCGGGTCCGCTTCTTTTACGATCAGGGTACAAATGGCAGCCATTTCTAACATTCATGTTGGTTTTTCGAACTCTATTATGTCTCATAAGCTCTGTAAAGCTTTTTTGAGAGGGACATCTCTTCTTAGATCTCCAGTGAGAGATCCCCCTCCTCCTTGGGACCTTAATTTAGTCCTAACCTCCTCAATTCTGCTCCCTTTTGAACCAGCAGCGTCCTGCTCTATCAAGTTTCTGTCTTGGAAGACACTCTTTCTGGTAGCTATTATTTCAGCCAGACGCGTCTTCAAACTTCAGGTGCTATGTGTTTGTCCTCCATACTTGGTTTTTCATAAGGACAGGGTTGCTCTGAGGACTAATCCTTCGTTTCTCCCTAAAGTCTGCTCAGAAAATAATTTAAACTAATCTATAGATCTTCATGTGTTTTTCCCTAATCATACCAACAAGACAGAGTACAAACTACACCAGTTGGACGTTCATAGGCAATTGCGTTTTTTCCCGCACAGAACTAAAGAAGTCGGACCAACTATTCCTTTCTTATGCCTCAGGCAAACAAGGTCTCCCAGTTTCCAAGGTAACCTTGTCCAGATGGTTGCCACACACTATTTCTTTCATTTATCAGTTAAGGAACAAGCAGATGTTCATCGTGTTTCACTGTTGCAGTCATGACTGTAGGGATTCTCCCCCTGCCAGCAGGCAGCCCTCGGTCGGCCAGAATCCCAAAGTCTGGGTCCAGTGCCGGCTGTTCATTCATGCTCCCTGACGTCAGAGCGCCAGGAGTACAAAGCTGACAGCCGATGCCATCTTCTCCAGTCTTTCTTGCCGTGCGATGATAGCAGTTCGCAAGTGCCGGTCGGCTGACTCCTGACGAATTTTTCTGATATTCTTCGGTCCGAAGACTTTCTTCTCCACTCAAAGCTAAGCTTGCTCCACTCCGATGTCAGGAAAAAGTTAATAATTGCATTTCATGTGGGAAACAAATACCTCATAAGGATTTTCATTCATACTATATTCCTTGCTTGGGCCCTGACCACGACGTAGCTAGTTGTCGGTTTTGTGCTAGATTCAATCAACGTACAATTAAGCGAAGGTACGATTTTGCTTTTCATTACTTCGGTAGGCGCTTTAACTACAAAATGTCGTCAGATACGGTCCCGGCTACCGGAGTTCACAAACGTCGCAAGGATAAAGACAGGCCTCCGAGGTCCAAATCTGATGATAGCGCACAAGTGGAGCCAGCTTCAGGTTCGGCCGTCATCAGTGAGGCGCTTTTGCAGCCCCTCTCGGCCATTTCAGAACCAACGGCCGAAACGGACTCTCATGAGGAGCCAACCAGGCCTTCAAATATTTCTGTTGCTGGACCTTCGGACAATGCTCCTTCGGATGGGTCCGCTGTGCAGGTACCGGCTTCCGAAGGGGTATTCAGGCCTACTCAGCTACTAGTAAAGGCAAAGCCAAAGACAAAGACTCCTTCTAAATCAAAGACTTCAACACAGGCCTCTTCTGAACCAGCTCCCAAGTCACAGAAACAGTTACTCAAGATGGCGGAGGATTTACTTACTATGATTAGGGGTTCTCATCCCCCTCCAGACAAAAGGCCAAGGCAGGATGTTTATTATGATTCCTCTGATCAGGCTTCTGTTTCCTCAGTTTCTTCTTCTGATAAGGAATCGTCTTTCCCTGAGGATTCTGATGCTGAAGAATCCATTCCTTCAGCTTCTCCCCCTGAGGATTTCTCTTTTGGGGAAACTTTGCATGAAATGAAGGAACATTTCCACTGGGAAGGACAGGAGTATTCGGAATCCAAGAAAAGACTGAGGGATTTTCTTCTTCTTCCCCAACATAGACCCCTGGCTATTCCTCCTGTTTTGGATATTGTGGATGATGCCTTTTCGGAGGCTAACTTAACCCTTGACTCTTTTCCTCCTGCTCCTGTTAAGCCTTATACAAGAACCCTTCTGCTGACCCTGAAACCATTTCTCAGGGTCCTAAGGGAGTTAAGGCCGCTTCTGCCAAAAATCCCATTCCTACTGAAAAGAATTCTCGATCCTTAGAAAAATGGGGCAAAAAGGTGTACACTTCTGCTACTTTGTCCATTAGGGCTTTAAACTGTCAGTTTCATATGTTTAAATACCAGCAATTTTTCTTGTCTGTCTTAAAACAAAAGCTTACTTCCATTTCTGCCTGTGCAGATGATAAGGAATTACATGACTTATTGCATGCCACTGAACAGGTTGGGAAGCATGGTTTACACTGGATTTTAATGCCTTGGAGGCTTCTTGTAGGGCTGCGGCCTCTGGCACAGTCATTAGAAGGCATGCATGGCTAAAGGAACAAAATTTACCTGAACAAGTAAAGGCTAAATTATTGGATGCTCCTGTTCAGCATAATGTTTTGTTTGGATCAAAAGCTGAAGAGGTGATTAAAAAGATGGAGGGTAAGGCGAAATCCAAGCAAACAGTTAAAGATTTCTTACAAGTACAGCCACCCAGATTTAGCAGGAATTGGCCTTCAAAAAATTGGTCCTTTCCCACTTCAGACAGGCCTCAGAGGGGTAGATATAGACGCTCCAGAGGGAGGCCTCAAACACAAGCTGCTTATAGACCAAGACAGTGGACTGCTTCCACCCCTAGGGAAGGAGAGGACAAGTCACAATCTCAAAGGAAACAAAATCAATGACTCCTTCTGTTGGGCTACAGGAACTTCTTGACTGGAAGCCCCTCTCGGAGGAAAACTCTCTCTTTTTTATCAAAATTGGACTCAAATAACCCAAGACAAGTGGGTTTTGGATGTGGTTTTAAGAGGTTACAAATTCCATTTTCATACCTTGCCAAGGCCAAACGGATGGCCAGACCTTCCAAAACATCAATGGACGGAGGCCTTAAACCAGGTGGAAGCTCTTTTGGCTATGAATGCCATAGAGCTGGTTCCTCTTTCAGAGATGGGAAAAGGTTTTTACTCAAGGCTCTTTCTAGCCCCAAGGAAGCAAAACTCATGGAGACCCATTCTGGATCTGTCGGTCTTGAACACCTTTCTAGAGATTCCAAAATTCAAGATGCTTACTCTACAGCAGCTACTTCCAATGCTGTCCAAAGATGCATGGATGGTAACTTTGGATTTAAAGGAGGAATATTTACACATTCCCATCAGGCAGGATCGCAGAAAATACGTCAGGTTCAAGGCCGGATCGAGGCACTTTCAATTCTCTGCACTGCCCTTTGGATTGTCTACTGCGCCCAGGGTCTTCACCAAATGCCTGGCTCCAGTAGTAGCTTACTGCAGACTCAAGTGAATTCAAATTTACCCTTATCTGGATGATTGTCTAATTCAGGCAGACAGCAAGGATGTCTTACTCCAGCATCTAGAATTTGTACAGAACCTCCTCAAGTTCCTGGAATTCTCTGTAAACATAAAAAAGTCAAATTTGACACCATCACAACAGATAACTTTTCTGGGTGCACTTCTAAACACCACAACCCAGATGGCATTTCTGACATCCGAAAAACAATTACAGCTGGCTTCAACTTTCAGAACATTAGCAACTCTAACTCAACTATCTGCAAGGAAATTCCTGCAGGCTTTGGGTTACATGGCCTCCTGCATCCTTCTCATACCATATGCAAGACTACACATGAGGAAAATACAATGGTACCTAAAAAGTGTATGGTCTCAGCATTGCCACAGTTTAGACATACTGATCTCCGTCCTTCCTTGCCTTCAAAAGGAATTTCTTTGGTGGTCCAGGGCATGTGCTCTAAACAAAGGGAAACCCTTCCGTCTGCCTCCTGCCACTCAGATTCTAACCACGGACGCCTTGGATTATGCTTGGGGAGCCCATTTTCAGGGCAATTGTTTGCAGGGCCTTTGGACAAAGGATCAGAAGCACCTGCATATCAATTTAAAGGAAATGTTAGCCGTTCAGAAAGCTCTATTGGCCTTCAGGGATCTTTTACAACCAGGACAACTGCTAATTCGGACAGACAACACCACAGTTATGTAGTACATAAACAAGCAAGGGGGATCTCATTCCTACCCCCTTTGCAGACTAGCCATGGATCTATGGAACACAGCTCTAGCTTGCAATCTGGATCTTCAAGCTCAGTTTCTACCAGGGAAACAAAACTTCCTGGCAGACAGTCTGAGCAGAAACCTTTCGGATCCACACGAGTGGATGCCGGACACCAAAATATTCAGGATGATAACAGCAGTCTGGGGATGTCCTCACATAGACCTCTTTGCATCCCATCTCAATCATCAACTACTGAATTTTTGCACCAGGACTTTCCACAGAGAAGCTTGGAAAGTAGACGCCCTGTCATTCAGTTGGAGGAACCTCTCGGGATATGCCTTTCCACCTCTTCCTCTTCTTCCACGGGTTTTATTGAAGATAAAACAGGACAAGCCCAAGATGATAATCTTGCTGGCTCCAAATTGGCCTCGGCAGTTTTGGTATCCAACTCTAAAAAACCTATGCCTGGAGCCCCCTTGGGTTTTACCTCAGTCTCCGAAACTTCTGTCCCAACATCAGGGTCAGGTTCTACACTCTCATATCAGAACTCTCAGCCTGGCGGCCTGGTTAATCCAGGGCCTTTGATTTCTTCTTTACTGCCCAAGCAGGTTATGGATGTCATTTTAGAAGCCAGATGTCCTAGCACTAGAAAATCTTATGCAGGAAAATGGAAAATATTTTGTTCCTGGATGCAGGCTCAGGATTCTGATCCTCTTCTTCCTAATATTACTTTAATTTTACTTTACTTGACAGATCTCTTACATAAGGGTCTCTCTTTCTCTTCCATTAAGATACATGCCTCTGCTATTTCTGCTCATTATAATACAGACCCTCCATCTTTTCCCACCAGCTCATGAGACAGTTTCTCAGAGGAGCTAAGAACTTAAGACCTCCTAGATCTCCTCCCATTCCTGCTTGGGATCTCAACTATGTTTTGGAAAAACTAACCTTGCCTCCTTTTGAGCCTGCTGCCTCTTCTGACATCAAGTTTTTATCTTGGAAGACAGCCATCCTGTTAGCCTTAACCTCTGCCAGGAGAGTTTCAGAGTTACAAGCTCTTATGGCTGTGGAACCTTATATTATTTTTCATCAAGACAGGGTATCTTTGAGGACTAATCCTACCTTCATGCCTAAGGTGGTTTCCAAAGTGGCTTTAAATCAAACTATCCATTTGCCAACCTTTTTCCCCACTCTCAAAATAAAGGGGAAAGGATCTTACATTCCTTGGATGTACACAGACAACTACGTTTTTACCTGAACAGAACCAAGGACATCAGAAAATCCGAACAATTGTTTGTTACTTATGCTTCAAGTTCCCAAGGTAAAGCCATTTCAAAACAGACCATTTCTAAATGGATTGCTCATGAAATCAGATTTTGTTACTCTCACCATGGAAAGCAAATCCCAGGGAGTATACGGACTCATTCCACCAGAGCTGCTGCCACTTCTGCGGCCTTCCTCAGGGGAGTTCCTACCAAGGACATTTTGGAAGCTGCAACTTGGAGTTCAGTGCATACTTTTTCTAAGCACTACAATCTACCTCTCTACTCTAAGTCTAGGGCAGGCTTTGCCTCTGCAGTCTTGCAGGGCCTTTTAGCCGCCCCTTCCTCTGTATGACCACCTCCCTTTCTTTCAGCTTTGGGATTCTACCCTACAGTCATGACTGCAACAGTGAAACACGATGAACATAGTACAGTTGTGTACACCTACCATAAATGTAGATGTTCGAGTGTCTTCACTGTTGCAGTCTGGGTTTCCCTCCCTCCTGTCCCCTCTTATTTTTACTTTTGTGTGTATTTCCTTTATTCACCATTCTTCTGAGGTGTATTTGCAAAGGTTATGGGACCTTTTTCATTCTGGGACTCCTGACATCTGGGGCAAGAAAAACTGGAGAAGATGGCATCGGCTGTCAGCTTTGTACTCCTGGCGCTCTGACGTCAGGGAGCATGGATGAACAGCCGACGCCGGACCCAGAGTTTGGGATTCTGGCCGACCGAGGGCTGCCTGCCGGCAGGGGAGAACCCTGCAGTCATGACTGCAACAGTGAAGACACTCGAACATCTACATTTATTGTAGGTGTACACAACTGTACTTTACCTATTAAACTGAAGGGTCATTCTACTAGGGCCTTGGCCACCTCTGTAGCCTTCCAGTCTGGGTTGCCCATGGATTCCATCTGTGCAGCTACCACGTGGGCAAACCCTCATATCTTTATTTCTTATTACAAGTTGGATATGGTCTCCAGGAGCAGAGCTGACTTTGGTTCCTCTATTCTGAAGAGTCTGTTCCACTGAGCCACCCAGGATGTTAGGTGCTAGGGACGCTGTCCCAACCAGCAAGAACGAAGGTGAGATAGACAACTTAAAATAAAGAAGTTATGTACCTACCATAATGTTCCATGTTAGTTGTCTTCATCTCGCATTCCTTCTTGCGCCCCACCCTCCGTCCCCCTGTCCTAGTAGATTGAGAGGAGTTTTTCTGTTTCACTAGCTGTGTGTTCTCTTGTTTCCTCTATTGACTTAGAGAATATGGCAGGTATAGTCAACTGATTTTTTTTTTTACTGTTTTTTTCTGTTGTTATGTCTGGAGTTAGCTATTTAAAACGAGATCTGGGTAGCTATCGCTAGGCATTATGGGATAAGGGGTTGCCTCGAGCCAGTAAACAGCTCTCGAGCTATTGAAGATGGTCGAGTCGGAGCCAAGGATTGGCTCCGATCCCAACCAGCAAGAAGGAAGGCGAGATGAAGACAACTAACATGGAACATTATGGTAGGTACCTAACTTATTTTTCTATTCCCTATCCTGAGAACCTGAAACATTATCATAAGACAGTAGGAGAGTGTGAGTGCTGAATGTTCCCTGAACTACCAAACTTGAGCAGACTCAAGGCCTTAGGAATACCTGGAAATTTGGGGGGGGCGGGGACAGGACAGATGTAATAAGGTTGCACTTTAGTTATCTAAAGAAGCATTTAGGTAAAATTCCTTCACATATTAAAAACACCAATGATTTTTGTGCATTGGTGAAAGGTATAAGTTGTGAAGATGGCTGTTATTGAGCTACTGTAGCTATCAAGTCCTTGTACATTAACATCAGGTTAAGATGGGGTTTAGAAGCAATGGAGACATTGTTGGGTGAAGGCCCAGGTACTGTGTTCCTGATAAAATTGTTGGAATTTGCTCTGATGCACAATTATTTTGTTTTTAATTAGATTTTTCTGCAAAAGGAGGGTACAGCTATGGGGGGGATGAATTTTGCCCCTTCATATGCTATTATTTTCATGGCCTATTTTGAAAATGTGTGTTTGTATCCTACAGACTTTTTATCAAAGTTTGTTCTAAGATATCAACATTACATAGGTCTTATTTTTATTTATAAAGGTGATGTAAATGAGTTTGAGGGGGTTATGCAGCTGTTAAA
The DNA here is from genome assembly GCF_019279795.1 of Protopterus annectens. NCBI lineage: Eukaryota > Metazoa > Chordata > Ceratodontiformes > Protopteridae > Protopterus > Protopterus annectens. Next base: position 608,313,957 of record NC_056732.1, on the reverse strand, counting down.
CAATAATCCATTTGGATTGGAGTTTATATTTGTTGTTAAACAGACCATACAATTCTTGGATATAGAAATATATGTGGCTGTTAATAATAAAGTGCAATTTAAACCCTTTAAAAAGACAACGGTTGTTAATAATTATTTTACATGACAGCAGTTTCCATCCCCCTCATTTATTGGAATCCCTCCCATATGAGGAGTTTAAATGGATTTTTGAACACACCTCTAAGGTATTTGTTGGCAGGGGAGTTTATGCAAGTGAAGGAAAGATTATTACAAAGAGGTTGTTTAGAAGCCTCTATAGAGAAAGCTAAAAGTACAGTAAAACATGGAAATGGCATTTTTCCACCACTGCCAAATCCCAAACAATTGGATCAACGTTTAGAGGCATGCTGTCAGTGTGGTAGATCCCTGGGGTAGAAGACTTTCTAAAGCATACAATAATGCATTTTTTGGCATTTAGTTTCATTCCATGATTTTGGCAACAGTTATTTATTTGGGACAAACTTTTCTGAAGGATAGCCACTCATTTGGGGATTCATTGACAACTCCTGGCTTGTAGCTGTCATTTTTCCAGCTTTCAACATTCACAGCATTTGAAGCAATAGAAATAGAACTACTCCCTTCAGCACTTCTTTTACTTGATCTTGCATTGGGCTCTGTGCTTTAAAGTTTAGTAGTTGGGCTGTAAAAAAAACTCTGAATAATATTTTTAAACCAGTTACCTTTTTGGATAACATCCTCTATACTGCACATCATTTGAGGCCATTCATTACTAGGTCTTCTAAAATGATGATATTTTCAAATGTGTAGTAAAACACTGCTCTTTTAATCATTATACCATATTAAACACTGAATATGTTAAGTCATTACCTTAATAGCAATAAGAAAAGCATTTTTGCAGCAAGGCAAGCTCACCTGTATCCACTCACTGCTGCATCTCTGAATATATTAACTGTAGTCTTGCTGCCTTACAGGTAAGAAGAAACTTCAATACCTTATAATATGATCTGAGATATAGCTGTCTTCATTGCATGTTTTTCATCTAAAGTAGTAGACAATTAAATATTAAGCATTTCCATTTTGACTAAAAGTCAATGCAGCATAGTTCATCATGCATGCACACAAACTTTCATATCTGTGGTACATTAAGAAATTAGCAAGTGAGGCAAATGCTGTTTACAAAAAATAGAAAAAAAATATTGAAGAGCAAGTCCTCGATCACATCAGTGATACAGACCTATTTCTGTATATGCTATTCATTATTAGGTCTTCTAAAATGATGATATTTTGGGATATCATGGGAGCTAACTCTGAGCGGCACGATGCCAGGGAATCTTCTTGGACTAGGCTTATATAGACTTCAGGGCCATTAGCCTAGTACACACCTCTGAACCTATGCGATTCAAAAGCAATATGCCAATGATGTGTGGTGTATGTAGGTAATACAAGTTTACCTATGGCTGGTGTGTTTTGTTCAACAGGATGATGTGCAAGTGCGCTGCCCACATCTAAACCTGAAACATAGGGATAAATGCTGTTAACTAGGATAGCTCCAGTGGATGCATAGTCCCTTTTCAGGATGATCGCTGGAAGTAGTGTTTGAGTGATTTGAGTCACTACAGTGGACAATAGAGGTTGTAGTAATCAGACCCAGGACTGCGGTAGAGTCTTGGTCTAGCAACCTCATTAATGTTATACAGTGACATTATTTAAAAATATACTGTACCATTTAATCTCACTGTGTACTTTGACCTTCAGGAACTTCATATCAATTCCACATGCTTCCACTGCCCGTGATCTCTGCTGATCCCTTGAGAATTTACTTCTCATGTCTGTACTCCTGAACATGAGGACACCTACACGGTGGATTTCACTGAGTGATGTTGCTGGTTGCTGCCACTTTCCTAACATATATTTGGTAAATGGCTAAATAGTTTTTTATTAAAATGTTTGTCATTATTTTAAAGGGGGGGTGTTTTAAGTGGAATATTAACATTTTATATATATTAGCACAGTCGAGAAATGGCAACTGCGATTTTTATTGGTGTGGTAGCCAGAGCTACCAAAACGTTTTTCATAAATAATGCAGGATTTTACCAGTATGTTGTTAACACTTTCTATTAACATTTAGTCATTATTGTAAATAATAACATTCCACGCCTATGGAATTCCACTTTTCAGTGAGTACCACTTTTTTCCCCTATCGTGACAGAATTTCAAGTAAGTTAACAGTTCCTTGCAGATGTTTTACTGAATCTGAAACGCACCTTTTTTTTTAATAGCCAGTGTATCTGCCCTTCTCTAGACTTTGTCCAACCCCGTACAAAATCCTTGCAGAGAAGTGGTTCCTTAATTATGCACCAGATATTTTCTCACCTTCTGTCTCAATCCTGGATACTACCTTGCTGTTTTATACTAGTAGTATCTTTTTTCTTTTCTTTTGTATGCTAATATTGTTTTGCCTTTTCGCTGCCTTCATATTTTGCTTGCTTAATTTAAGGACATCTGATGCGATTGCTTCATGTCCCTCTAATTATTTGCTTTTGCTCCTTCCCTTGTATACACCTGCTGGATTGTTATTTTCAAGATACACAACTTTATATGTCATAGGTTTACTGAACAAGCTGAAGGCCTGTTGGTTACTGAGAAACTTGACACTGTGGATCACATATTAGAAATCATGGGTACCCGTGATGTCATCCAGTTAATTCTTGAAGGTAGGTAATGATGGCCAAATTTAATGGAGAGGTGGAGTTTCTTCCATAAGTTTTGAAGGTTTTGAGGATATATAGGTGTCACACTTCATAGTATAATTTATACTAATTTATATGGAGGCCTAGTGTCCTGTTGTGTTTAGGTCACTGGATTTCAGATAATAAGTGGTATTTTAATGTTCTGTGTTTCAGGTACAATTCTCATAGAAGGAGATAAGATATGAAGAAGATATAGAGAAAGAATTGCTGTAATCTTTCAATGTCAGGCAAACCTTGAAAACATTTGATACCACATATGAGGAATTGTACTAACTCTAGCTTCACCATATAGCATGCAAGTTTCAGAACATGGTACAGTATTCTTTAATTGGTCTGGTAAGAGCTGTATAAAAGGGGATAGTTACTTCTCTGACATGACTGTCAGCCCAGGGGAGGATCAGATGGCAAAGAAAAGTGATTTTATGGATATCATATCAAAGGTCATTTACAAGGACTTTAAGGTCTCTCCCTTTTTTTACCAACTTTTAGCTGGCTCCTATCAGTAGTATATAAAGCTGATGGTGGTGGTGATGGGGTTGTCAGTTGCTAGAAAGCCACATTTTTTGTTTTACATTGAAGGTATTTGTGTAGAATGTTAAGTGCTGTTTGAAGGGAGGTAATATGCGCATTTGGTCATTCAGATAATGGAGTCACTTTTGACATAAAAAGATGTCAAAATGAGTGGCCCAGGACTTCACTGGAAACCAGGAATGGTGAGGATAGAAGTCCTTCTAGTTTTACATGTGTGTGACCATTTTTATCTCTTTGGATATTGAAAATACAACATAGTCAGCGTTTGTGATCATATCATCTTGGATTTAGGGATATATTTATTAACATTTGTTGCTTACAAGTAAGTATTGCAAAAAAAATAGGATAATGCAATGTATCAATTCAAAATAGCCATTTAAGCTGAAGTTGCACTAAGAGGACCAAATATGATCTGAGCTCCAAACTGTCAAAATTTAAGAACCAGAAAAGCCAGAATGATAGACTCTGCAGAAGAAAGATGTCTGTTCCAGAGGAAAGGAGCAAGGTATGAAAACATTTGTCTAGCAGAGCTCTCATAATGTGCCTCTAGAATAGACAGCAGCCAAGCATCGGATGTCCTGAGTTGCTGTGAGGGGCTGGGCCTGAGGGTCTCAGCAGCATCTTTAGATAAGCAGACCCAGATCATGCAGAACACCAAAAGTGAGTGTCAGGGTTTTAAAGATGCAACCAGCTGCAACTGGGAACCTGTACAAATCTCACAGGACTGGTATTATTAAGCTGGATTTAAGCCGGTCCTATTTGGACACTGGAACTGAAGGCAGCTCTGTTTGCATGACAAGAAACTCTAGTTAGCTTGAGCTCTTCACCAGTCCCATAACGCCTTGCTTCTCAGTGATTCTTCAGATCTTGTTGCAGTATGGAAAGCTTCAGCGACTCCTCACTCAGCTTGAGACTTTTAAGAAAAAAATTCTTCCACCTTAGGGGAGATAAGTGCCTTTTCAGAATATTATTACGTTTAAGGGCAGAGGTGCATTCAGCTTTAGTTCTGTGAAATTTTCCCTTCTCATTCCCTCTTTGTCTCCTGTGGTAACTCATTAACACCTATGTGGTATGGAATGTTGCACCACTTACAGCCTACACACATCCTTGCATTCCAGAGCATTTTCTGAAAAATCAGCTGAAATGTACAATATTATCAAGGCTTTTCTACTGCAGGACATTGTAATTTGTTCTTCTTAGTGTCATTTTGTTAATAAGTCCTTGCCCATTTTAATTCAACTTGTTATATGATGGTAAGTCACTTAAGACATCAGACCCAGGAAAGGTCTGGATGCTATAGGAGTTATGGGTGTTAACTGGAAGTATACAAAAAGGCACTATAGGCATTTTTTAAAAAGATTTCAAGCCTGCGTAAAGTACTGCTGGTGATTCCCTGCTAGGTGAAGAAAGTGAATCTATATTTTTTGTCTGTGAGGGATGAAGTTTCTGTTTTACCTGCTCCATTTTGTTTTTTGTTTTAAGAAATCTGCTTGGCCTGCACATTTTTTTGTTTTTTTGTTTTTCCATTGGTTAATTGTTTCTCGAGTTATACTTAAATACACAGTGAATTTCTGGGTCTTTGTCTTTTTCTGAATGGATTTTAAGCCTGCATAAACTAAAAGCACTATTAGTGATTCCCTGTTAGGTTTTCCTACCCGCCCACTCCTTTGTTGATCTGCTTTTTAAACCTGGTGATTTTAAGTTGCCCACCCCTACTGTAAATTCAGATTAATAAGCTCCTCCCTTTCTATACTGCTGTTGATATCTTGAATTATTTATTTGCCTTTCCTTGTGCTTGTATTGGAAAAGTGCATTTTGCCTCTCATTTTCTGTTGTACTTATTTACTTCCTTTGAATTCATTATCTAGCTAGCTGCTGGATAAAGTAGCTTATTTTTACACTATAGTAAGCATGTTTTTGCATCAAGAGGTCAGTAGATTTTCCATTGAGTGCACTGGGAGGTAGCCTGGTCTGTTTAGGTTTGGAGCCTTGAGATCACTGCATGTAGTTTTATTGGCTTGAGGGCTTATTAATCAGCTTTTCTTGTTATTAGTGCCTTTACAAATTCTGTACAGTTGAGTGGCTCTTGCCTCATTTGTACAAACCAAAGTACTTTTATTGAATAGTCATACTTTTACAAGCTGTTTAAAGTACACTGCTGTATCCATATCTTTTAAGTTTGTTTGTGGTAGCATTTTACACTGGGCACTCCTTTACTGTGCTTTTGCATTAGCAGGACTGGAATTATTCATCTAGTGGCTGTATGTGTTTACCTGGTCTGTCTGAGCTAGGAAGCACACAGAAGGGCTCAAAGTATTTTTTTGCACTTCTGTTATATACTGTAACTGTACCTTAACAGTTTCAGCGGAAAAAATGCACTGTCTGCTGCTGCTTTAAGTAGTTAATTGCATTGTATTACATTGTATCTATTAGTTGTAGTTAGTTTGTGTGGTCTTATTACACTTGGGCTCCAAACCAGCTATTCTACATGAAAAAGGTGTTTTTCTGCATCCTTTTGGCAGAAGTCTGCTGATCTAACCTGTCTGAGTTGGGTGGAAGGCTTATTGTGAGCTTTCCCAGTTGGTATTTAGCTTAAAACTTATTTTTCTGTGCTCATATTTAAGCATCATATTTGTGTGGTGCTGCTGTTTGCACAGTGGTGGTTAGCAGTGCCCTATATAGATTCAAAAGCCTAGAAACCCAGTTTTTCCCTAAACAGCTCTCAGTGAAACCCTTCCAAACTTTTATGCTGCTCTAGGAGCATTGTTGCCTTATTTATCAAACTTAACCTATACAAAGTATAGGTCCCTCTTGTTCTTGGCACTACCAACACAGTCCTATCAAATGAACACATTCCCTTCCCTAATAAAACATACAGTAAGAGCCTGCTGCCATGGATGAGCAGTTTCCCATCATTTCTCTGGCCAGCCTGATAGACAGAGAGTATCCAGAGGCAATGTAGCAATTGTCTCATGTATACTGACAGCCACCTGCTCCTGAAACAAACAAATACTTTATGCACTTTCCTGCTATTTGTTGCATTTTCCTGCTGTTTGTTGCAAAAAAGAAAAAAAACAAAACAATTATCTTTGTTTCCCGTCTTTCCTGACCTAGAATAGTCCAAATACGGGCTTTGCTGTATTCTGGACTTTTGGAAAGTTCCTGTGTTGCCCATTTCCTTTCTTGGATAAAGGGAGGCTTCTTTGTTCACCAGTGGCAGTGGGGAGCTTAGAGCAGCCTATCTATCCCTGGAGGAGTGTTCCCAGCACAAGAATCTGATAGTCTGTGGGCCGTTTTTGGCCAATTTCTAGCTCTTTCAAGTCCCCCTGTATAAAACCCGCTTTGGCGCTTGTTACTACTCAGCCAAGCTCCTCGTGGTCCTGCAGAGTGGTGCTAGCAGCAGAGAGGCTAAAAGAGTGACTGCTAACCTGATAAAAGTGTTTTTTTTTCCTGCTACTACCTGGGTGACTGTCCAATCTAGCTAAACTGCAAGTATTTCTGCTTCTTGAACTGTTTTAAACTGTGTAAAGTTGTTTTTGCACCTGCACTTTTAAAGTTTGTCCTGTTTGTTGCATTTACCTGTTGAGGCTACACACTCAAGTGTGCTAGCCTGTGTTACATATTTATTGCATTTTCCTGCTGTTTGTTGCAAAAAAAAATTATCCTTGTTTCCCGTCTTTCCTGACCTAGAGTAGTCCAAATACAGGCTTTGCTGTATTCTGGACTTTTGGAAAGTTCCTGTGTTGCCCTTTTCCTTTCTTGGATAAAGGGAGGCTTCTTTGTTCACCAGTGGCAGTGGGCAGCTTAGAGCAGCCTATCTATCTATCCCTGGAGGAGTGTTCCGAGCACAAGAATCTGGTAGTCTATTGGCTGTTTTGGGCCAGTTTCTAGCTCTTTAAAATCCCCCTGTATAAAACCCGCTTTGGCGCGACTTTGCACAATTTTGCGCATAGCGCAGCTCTGCTTAATTGTGTTTAAACCATTCTCGGCTCCACAAAGTCTGCTCTTCACTTTTTCCCTTAGAACTGATCTAGTTCTCATAATAAACACCCTATTCCTACTCTAAAGCCTGGCACTTGCTCACTAAAGCAATTATATATGTCAGCACTAAAAAATTAAAAGCACTACACCCTCACAAAATTATAAAGGAATTCCCAGTACTATTCTAGCATGTCCAAAGGTCAGTTGTCAATCTCCTCTTCGGTCCAGCTGGTGAATCTGGGAATCTTGATGCAATGTTACAACTGCCTCATGTACACAGACAACCCTCTCCTCCTCCCAACAAATTCCAACACGTGAGAGATGCAACCATATAGCCAAACTGGAGGCTAAGCTCTCTCAACTCAGTACTGGCGTAACCAGTCAGGTGGAGAAGGAAACCACACTCACTACAATTCCAGTCTCACATAGACCTACCACGACAGCAAATCAAACACATAAACACAAAAACATACTCGGAGGCTCAAAATAAAAATCTGCCTAAGCAGCAGAAACATCCAGTGCAGACACCCAAGCAACCGCTACCCCAAAACAAAACACGTGCAACACATAGCTCACAAAGCCAGTGTGCCGAACAGTCACAGCCCGTAAGGCTAAACAACACACTTGATACACTTGTAATAGGTGACTCTATCGTCAGGCACACTGACGTCCCACTCGCCAGGCTGAACAAGGAGAAGTTCACGGTGAGCTGCCTGTCAGGCGCTAGGATCCGCCACATAACACAAGCACTCAGGTCACTCCAAGCCAAGTACAAATATGACTCAGTCATTGTCCATGCTGGTGTAAATGACCTGAGACATACCTCCCTGGACTACATGAAAAGAGACACAGAGGAGCTCTCTGAGCATGTAGCCCAGGCCGGTATGACCCTGACCTTGAGTAGCATCTTACCCTCACCAAGAATGATGCCACAATATGAAGACAAGATGATCAATTTCAACAATTGGCTTAAGTATTGGTGTCATTCAAAGGGGATCCAATGCCTGTCAGCCTGGGATGACATGCTCGACAAGTCACGATGCTTCGCTAGGGGCGGCTTGCACCTGCCACCCCTGGGCTTTCAAATATTAGCAAAGGCTCTTGCCACCCCCATAGTGCCTTTTTTAGGCAAGGCTCAAAAGACAAACCCACCTCCATAGGTATCACAAGGGATAAGAAACTAAGAGTAATGCTACTCAACGCCAGAAGTCTAAACCTCAAGATGCACTCACTCAAAACTCTCCTTAGCATGGGGAACATCGATATCTGTGCAGTAACAGAAACCTGGTTTAAGGCTCCTGAGAGCACCCCAGCACTACCAGGTTATACCTCATACCATGCTTTTTGGCCCCAAAACTTGGACCGAACCAGAAAAGGAGGGAGAGTATCAATATTCGTCAAAGATACCACACCTCCAGGTTGGTGGCACAGCACGAAGCATCAGAGACTATCCATGTGCAACTAACAGTGGGTAAAACTGCCTTCCAGTTTATAGCCTGCTACAGACCACCCTCCCAAACCCAGGAACCCCACTCGGCCTTCCTGAGAACACTGGAAAATATGAAGGTCTCTCCAAACACCATTATATTGGGCGACTTCAACTACCCAAACATAGACTGGGAGCATTACTCTAGCTCCAACACCCTAGCCCAAAGGTTCCTAGAATTTATAAACTCAGATGCTATGGAACAACTTGTTACCACTCCCACAAGAGGGGAAAACATAATGGACCTGATCATCACCAACATGGGGTCTCTGTGCTCCTGACCAGAAGTGTATCCCTCACTGGTAAGATCAGACCATAAACTAATCTCACTGGATATTCACATCCCAACCGCACCCACTGCCCAGAAAACCACAGTGAAAAACTTCTCTAAACAAATTTCACACTCCTCAAAACTGAGGTGGAATCCTTCAAAGCCCCCGGGCCTGTGGAAAATACGGCCCAGACCGCAGAATCCTTTATAAACGCATTCTATGAACACCTTCAGGAATGCATGGATCATGCAATCCCAAATAAAACCAAGACCCAATCCTCCAAAGGCAGGCGTCCTGTCTGGTGGACCCCAGCCATAAACTAACTATACAGTAGAAAGAGGAAGCTACTACATGATAGAGCAAAATCCCAAAAAGGGAAGGTATCTCTGATCAGTATTAGCAAAAACTACGGGCACTCGTAAAATCGTCTAAGGCCAGCTTCGAGAGAAATATTGCACAGGACACTAAGGATAATCACAAGACTTTTTTTAGTTATGTTAGGAACCTGGCTGGAAGTTCCCAGATATGCTCAGAATTAGTCCAAAATGACAAAAAATAGACCGAACCCACAGACATTGCCAACATCCTAGCTGACAGGTTCAGCACAAACTTCTCCCCGCCCCCCCCAAAAGGGCAAATGTCTATCCCAGCAGAGTGCTGCCCCCCTGACATCTCAGATGCTCAGGTAAGAGCCACCCTCTCCAAAGCAAAACAAAACACAGCATCAATGGGACCAGATGGTGTCCCGGGCTGCGTCCTACATGAACTCCAAGAAAAGCTAAACCCAAACATAAAATTACTGTTCGGTCTCAGCCTTTACTACAGGATATGCACCCAAAGAGTGGCGTACAGCAAGTGGTCCCTCTCCACAAAGGTGGTGCCTCAACGGATCCTGGAAACTATCGCCCCATAAGCCTGATTAGATTGGTCTGCAAAGCTATGGAAAGGATCATCATGGACCTCATAAAGAAAGATATTGGGGACCTACAGACACTGGATCCTACCCAGTTCAGCTTTGTTAAGGGCAAAGATCCTGCCTCTTAAACCTGGTTGTTTTCTTTGAAACAGTCACCAAGGCCATTGACGAGGGGAAGGTGGTCCACACAGCCTACCTGGACCTTGCAAAAGCCTTCGATACAATACCCCACTCTGGCATTATAGATAAGCTCACCAGCTTAAATATAAACCCCTATGTCACTAGATGGGTTGCAAACTGGCTCAAGGACAGAACCCACATGGTTAGAATTGCTGGAGCCATGTCAGACTCCAAACCAGTTACAAGTGGCATCCCACAAGGCTCAGTCCTGGGACCTCTCTTGTTCAGTATATATTTCTCGGAGGTACAGGCCAACATGGAAGGACTGTGGCTGACCAAGTTTGTAGATGACTGCAAACTAGGCGCCATAATCGACTCTCCAGCCGACACAAGCATCCTACAAAAGGGCCTCATAGAAACAGACAACTGGTGCCAGAGCCATGGCCTCAAGCTAAACGCAAAAACAAAGTGCCCACAAATTACCACATAGGTGGTAATCCATTAAGTACGGAAGAAGTAATTAGGGATCTGGGGACCCAAGTTGATAGCACGTGGTCAAAGTGGTTAGAAAAACATTTTATATAGCCCACCTAATCATGAAGGGATTCACATCTAGATCAGGGGAGGTCATCGTGCCTCTTTACTCATCCCTCATCAGGCCCATAATTGAGTACAATGCCCCTTTTGGGATGTACCTTACCAGACACCTGCAGCAACTGGAAAGACCCCAAAAGTACCTCACCAAGAGGATCAAAGGGCTCAAACAGATGCCATATGCTGCCCAGTTAAAGAAACTCCAGCTCTACTCAGTGGCATACTACCTGCTCAAAGGTGATCTGTGCCTGATGTATAAAGCCAAGTCCAACCCGGAATTAATGAACATGCTGCACCTCAGAACATCCAAATCCCATCGAGCTACGCTCTCGAGAGACTTGAACCTCAGCACTGAAATAAATAGGACATGCTGGAGGGACAGATTCATAACCCAGAGGCTCCCTTCACTCTGGAATAAAATCCCAGTCCAGGTTAGGCAGAGTCCCTCATTGACTCTCTTCAAGAGGAATATTGATGAGTGGATGGGAGATCGTAGGTTTACCCCGGGTATCACTTCTGTGTCACTGTTAGACAGAGGCACAGTATACTAACCTCGAAAAAGGGCATAGCAAAATTAATTGAAAATGGATGGCGAAAGCCAAACACACTCTGGCTAGGCTTATAAATGCCCTAGGGCAGATAGCCTAGTATGAACCTATGAACCTATGTGAGAGGTGTAGTTACACCATGATATTGGAGGCAAGACTCTTACATAAGGAAAAGTCGAATGTCAAACAGGTTGCCGGTGCTCACACACTTCCCTCATTATATAAGGACATGACACACAAACCCACATATGCAGAGGTACCCACTAATAACTTACCAAAAAATCAGTGACCTCCCAAACGGAAACCACTTACACACACACAATGCAAAAAACAGCCACAACACATAATAACCTGCACACCAGTATGTCAACAAATAAAGCCCATAAGTTGTAACACCACACAACATAACGTATAGGTCATAGTTGACTCCATCGTGAAACACATGGTTGTTTCCCTCACCAGGCTGGATAAAGGAGCGTGTTATGGCTAGCTTCCTGTCGGGTGCCACGGTCTGTCAAGTCACACAAGCATTCAAGTCACTCAGTCACATGTACTGGTATAACTTCGTCATAGTCCATGTGAGGTTGAATGATTTGAGACTTTTCTCACTGGACTGTATGAAGACAGACATGACTGATCTCTCAGACTGTGTCACAGGCAGGTATAAACCTAGCCTTATGCAGCATTCTACATTCTGCAAGGATGATGCCACAATACAAACAAAATGATTGACTTTAACAATTGGCTTAGCTTTAGGTGTCAGTCCAAGGGGATCCAATATCTGTTAGCCTGAGAAGACATGATTGACAGGTCGCACTGCTTTTCCAGAGATAGTCTGCACATGTCTTCTCTAGGCTTTCAGATACTGGCAAAGGCATTAGCCACCCCTGATGTGCCTTTGTTAGGCAATGTCAAAATAACCAACTTCCCAACGTAACAAAATCTTCGGTAGATAATTTCAAGATACTGATGCTCAGTGCTAGAAGTCTAGACAAGAAACTGCACTCCCTGGAAATAGTCCTTACTTTGGAAAATGCTGACATCTATGCAGTCAGAGAGACATAGTTCAAAGGCGCAGAAAGCATCCCAGCCTTGCAGGGCTACAATACATTCAGACCACAAACTGAGAGTGGAAGAACCAAAGGAGAATGTGTATCCATCTTTCAATAAGGATAAATGCATCTCGAGACTGGTCAAACAATTTGACTCTATTGGGCTACTTCATGTCTATTTAACTATAGGCAAAGCCCCCTACCACATCACAGCTAGCTATAGGTCTCCCACCATGAAACAGGAAAAGCATACTATATACATGGACTTACTGGAGTCACTTGCCATACAGACCAGCAACTTACTCATGGGTGATTTTAATTGTCTAACCATTGACTGGGAAACATACACAACCACAGACATGTTGGCTCAGAGGTTCTTGGACTTTGTCATTGCATATGGTCTGGAAAAAACAAGTCAGCACACCCAAAAGAGGCTCAAATGTCCTGGACATAGTTCTTACTAACATAGGAGGGCATTGCAACCCCCCCCCCCCCCCAAGATGTCCTTCCTGGTAAGGTCGAACCATAAATTTGTTTTGTTTAATGTAATAAGACCAGATACCCCATCGAGCTCAAAAACGCTTAAGAATTTTTCGTAGACAAATTAACTCCTACTAAGTGATGGTATAAGAAGTTTCAAAGCCTCTCAAGTGCAGATAACATGGACTCCTATGCAGAGGTGTGTACCGCTTAAGCAGTTGTGTAGAATTGGCTGTGCCTGACCAGTTTAAAACTGAAAAAAAAAAAAAAACACTCTGGTGGAGCCCTTGCATAAACAGGCTGCACAATAAGAGAAAGAAACTAATGTCCAAGAACAAGATGGAACTGGCTCAACAGAGGAAGAAATCCCTCTCTAGCTTAAACAAACCAATCAGGGATCTTGTCAGGTCCTCCAAAGCCAATTCCAAAGCAAAAATAGTCTCCTTAGCTAAGGAAAAGCACAAGGTATTCTTTAACTTTGTCTGAAATCTAAAGGGAATTACCCAGATATGCATTGAACTGGTTGTGGATGGCATCACCCATACTCCACTGTAGGTAATAGCCAACCTGATAGCTGTCATATGTGGCGCAAACTTCATCCCTCAAAGTATACCTGCCACCATTCCTCAAACTATTATTTCAGGAGAGCAGGCCAACCTCAGCACTCTGTAAGGCCAAAAACATGGCATCAATGGGACCAGACAGCATCACAGGTTGCCTTTTAAACAACTTAAAACATGATCTAGCAGACACACTTGGATCCCTGTTCAACCACTATGTTCCGGAAGAATGGAGGGCAGCAACAGTAATCCCTCTGCACAACTGGGGACAATCAGCCGATCCTGGGAATTATAGGCCCATAAAATTGATTGGCCTCATCTGCAAGGCCATGGAAAGAATCTTTATGGACCTTATTAACAAGTACATAGGTATCTCCAAACTCTGGACCCAGCCGAGTTTGTACTTATTAAAGGTAGATCATGCCTGTTGAACATGGTTGACTTGTTTGAGAAAGTCACCAAGGCCCTGGACAAAGGAAAGATGGTGCATACCACCTTTCTTGACCATACCCAAGGCATTTGACAAAATCCCCCACTCAGGTATTGTAGAGAAATTCTCCCAATTTGAGAATTAACCCATACATTAACATACAGGTAGCCAATTGGTTCACCGACAGGGCAAATACTGTCAGAGTAGATGACTTCATCTCTAGCAAAAGAGTGGTCACCAGTGATGTACAACAGGGTTCTGTGCTGGGCTCTTTATTGTTCGTAATTTATTTATAAGAAGTCCAAGTAAATTTGGATTGCTTGCGGCTAACCAAGTTCGCTGAGAATTACAAATTGGGAGCAATCATTGAGTCCCCCAATGATGTAAATATTCTGCAGACAGGGTTAACATGGACAAATGATTGGTGCCAACGCCATGGATTAAAGCTAAATGCAAAAAATGCATTATTATTCCCTTTGGGAAAGCAGACATCCCTGCTAATTCCATTATAGACAGCACCCCCTAAGTGTAGACTCAGTGGTACATGATCTGGGTACTCAGGTTGATAGTAGTCTGAACTTGACCACCACATATCCACAGCAGTAAGGAAATCCTGTGTAGCACATCTTATAAGTAAAGGCATCGCATCTGGATTTAAGGATGTTATAATTCCCTTATACTTGTTCCTTATCAAACCAATAATTGAGTGCAGTTCTCCCTTTTTCATGTACCTCACCAGACACCTGCAACAATTGAAGAGAGACCACAGAGGTTTCTTTACCAAGAAATTACAGGATACACAAAACAAGTCTTACATGGGAAGACTGAAAGCCCTGTAACTGTATTCTGTCTCCTACAAGTTGCTAAGGGGTGACCTGTGCCTGTGTTACAGGGCAGTCTGTGACCCAGCCCTAATGGAAATACTACACATTCGTAAATCAAACTGCAGGAGGGTCGCTCGCTCCAGCGATCTTAACCTAGCCTCTGCCATGAACAGGTCATGCAGGAGAGATGCATCTCCCAGAGGCTGCCACTTCTGTGAAACAATTCACGTGAAACAGAGCCCCTCTCTGACGGTCTTCAGATACTGCCTAGATCAGTGGATGGGTGACTGCAGATTCACTCCTGGGGTGGTGCCCATGTCCCTCCTGGACAGAGAAAGTCAGTATTTACTACCATAGACCCTTGCTTCACTCACCTAACCACTGACAATTGGGGAAATGTGGGATAAATATGGCTAAACTTGTAAGGGCTCTAGGACCTTTAGTCTAGTAACCACCTATGAATAATTTAAAAAATGTATGTATATCTATATCTATATTTATCTATCTATCTATCTATCTATCTATCTATCTATCTATCTGTCTGTCTGTCTGTCTATCTATCTATCTATATCTATCCATATGTATATATAGTTGGCAGTCCTTGTTGTCCTTTTCCAGTATTCTTGATCATAAGCTAATATCATGCTATAGCTGTTAACCTTTGCTGTTTTAGACATTCTGTTAGAAATTGTTCGTTTAGAAATGGAAAGTTGTTTGAAGGTCTCGATTTCAAATAATATAGGCAGTGCAATCATAAGATCCTTCCACAGGGTGTTACTGATCATTGCTGAGAGCATAAACAAGAAATTCCACACCCTGCAGGTTCTTCTCACTCTGGAGAATATAGACATCTGTGCCATTACCAAGACATGGCTTAAACCCACAGAAGGTACTCCGGCAGTGTAAGGCTTCATTGCTTTCCAACACATTTAGACCATCAGCTGCACAGACCGGGACAAAAGGTGGAGGAGTCTCAGTGTATATTAGCAGTAAGTGTAACACTAGGTTGGTTAAAAAGGATGATGTCCTGGAATTTATCCACATGCAAATTACCATAGGCAAAGTCCCATACCATATCTTTTCAAGCTATAGGTCACCCTGTGTGTCCCTAGAATCCCATAGCTCATACCTATACCTACTAGAGACGAATACCCTGTTCACAGGTGACTTTAATGATCCTCAATGGAGTGGGAAACATACACTGCCTTATACATGCAGGCAGAACAATTTCTGGACTTGATTTATACAAATATCCTTGACCAGATAGTGCATACACCCACCAGAGGTTCAAATACACTGAACGTGGTATTCACCAATGTGGGACAGAATTGCCTCCTCGTCTAGTGTCAAATCAGACCACAGAGCTCTCTCCTTACAAATAAAAAAATCAACTCAGTAGCCCCAACAAACCCTTTTATTGTTAGGAACTATTCCAAAGCAAACTACATCCTATTAAGCAATAGTTTGTCAGTGCCCCTCCCAACCCTGAGTTTACAGCAACCTGTGCTGAATTGTTCACAGAGACAGTGTACAATCATGTAAATGGATGTATAGAGGCTGCTGTACTTACTTGAAGCCCAAAACAAACTCTAAAAACAAGCCACACTGGTGGAATCCTAACCTTACTACAGTACATAACAAGAAGAAACAAGTCATGGCTGAAATCAGGAAGTGCAACTCCCATAATGATAGGAGCACCCTAATTAAGCTAAACAGGAAACTAAGCAGACTAAGTCCAACGGTGCCAATTACGTGGTCAAGATAGCCTCACATGCTAAAGACAACTCCAAGACCTTCTACAGCTATGTTCATAACCTCAAAGGCAGGACACATCATTGTGCCAAACTGGTGGTCAGTGATGCCACAGACAGCTCCTGCAGTGGTTTCTTTGCAAAAACCCTCTCCTTCCACATAATTTGTCAGCTAATCCTGTTTAGGATGATAGAGCTTTTGATAGGTTTGTAATGTAGAACAATGTCTTGTCAAGCTCACGTCTTTTTGTTGGCCTCATTTGATAATATGAGAACGTTAATAACTGATCTTTTTCAGTCTAATACCAAGATATCATTGAACTCCCTACTTTCTTGTGTCTCAAGTAACCATTCATTCACTCACATGTTCTTTTGACAGCTGAAGCGGTATCCAGGCAGATCCCACTGACTCAGCAACGAAAAGTTTTGGCTGAGGACTGCTAGCTAGCAAATATGGTGCTGTTTTACAATGTTTTAAAATCCAGGGAATGTAAGGACTGCTAGCCTGAAAGCAATGGCAGAAAAAAGCATGGAAACAATCCTTTGGGAAAAGCCAGTTGCTGTCCAAGAGGAAATACTATTGTTCACCCCAAAATACTATGTGTATGTCATCATCAGGTGATATCAGTGTATATTGATCCAGTATGAATCTTGGTTACAGGAGTGTTTTATGGTCTTCCTTTATACTTGTTTTGTACACCATTTTTACCTGTCATGTTTGGTTTATATTTGCTATGCAATTAATTCTCTTATATTTGCCACATGTTCTGTCAGATGTGTGGAGTCTATCCAGGACTCCACCACAAATGGGACCTTCTAGCTGGCCATTCCTTTTAGCAACTATAAATAAATATGCACAGTTGTGGAAGGCCATATTAAGAGAGGAATTTCAGACTGCAGGATAGATTCCAGAGGAAATGCACCAGTAGGGTGCTTAAGATGGAGGGGATATGATTTGAAATTAAGATGAACTAGATTTTTTTCAGCAGAGACTACAAAAATTGTGGAGGGGTCCCTGTGGGTGCACAATATCATATCAGGCAGATGTGAAAGGGTCACCTTGAAGAAGAAGTACCAGGGGATAGGGGCGGGTACCAGACTTCAGATTTAAGGATTAACTACATCTAGGATGTGTGAAAGTATTTGTTTACAGAAATGATGGTGGAATTCACAAACAGAGTCATCATTGCAGAAGGAATCTACATGGAATTCAGGGCAGTATAAAGGAGGAGTGAGGGAGATGATGGGGACAGGGGGATGTTGGATTAACTACACCCAAGATGTATGAAAGTATTTGTTTACAGAAAGGGCGGTAGAATTCACTGACAGTGAGCATTGTTGATGGAATCCGCAGAGACATTCAAGGAGGTCTAAAGGAGGAATGAGGTTGATGATGGAGACAGGGGGATGATTGGACATTAAATGCACTTCTAGAGGTATATGTAAGCAAACAAAAATAGTGTCATGTTTTCTCCTGTAGTCTAGAAAAAGTAGTGTAGTGTAGTGTAATGTAGTCTGTGGTAATAATTTTAAATTCCAAGACTCTTTAAGCGTGCCTTCTATAAGAGCAAGACTGGATGTGCAAAATTGGGAATAATGTTGTTGTCTTTCGGCTTTTCCCGGTTCGGGGTCGCCACAGTGGAACTCCTGTCCGCTAATGATTGGCAGTAGATTTTCACAGTGCCGAGTTGCCAGCTCAACGCCCAACCTTCAACGAAGGCACGCCCATTCACGCATGTCTTTCGGAATGCCACACAACCCGCGGGGAGGACATGCAGACTCCACACAGAATGCACTCCCCGCACACTAGCTGAGACTGGAACGGGAGAATCTCTTGCTGTGAGGCAACAACGCTACCGCTGCACCACCACAGATTGCAAAAATGGGAATGTAAATATTATTATATTTGCAAAAATGGGAATGTAAATATACTGCTTCCAAGATCATCTCACAGTATTCCCTCCTCTCTTTAGTATGGCGAGACCAGAGTTAGCCTGTATGAGTAGTTGGGGTGTACAACAACTTCCACCCTGCAGTAAAGATCTGAAAAAGAGAACAGAAATTGTTCATTCACTGTCCTTTAGTTTCACAGGTGTGTGTGTGTGTGTGTGTGTGTGTGTGTGTGTGTGTGTGTGTGTGTGTGTGTGTGTGTGTGTGTGTGTGTGTGTGTGTGTGTGTGTGTGTGTGTGTGTGTGTGTCTGTGTGTGTGTGTCTGTGTGTTACCAGAATGTGCAAGTACAGGTCATAAAACTGCAAAAAGGCGCTATAAAATAAAGTATCACTGTCCCAAAAAGGATAAATGAGTCTTTTTAGCTTTAACTTAAAGACTTATTCAGGATAATGGTAAGTTAAGAAATGCAGATGCTTGGAAGCATAGAATGGATAATGGTTGTTGGTGTTTTGGCTAAAGGACTACTGCAATATCATGATCTTCTAAAATCAATTTGTGTCCAATACATGGAAGTCAGTGCTAGAAGTCTAAATCTCAAAATGCACTCACTCGAGGCACTCCTTTAAATGGAGAACGTTGATATCTGTGCAGTGACTGAGACCTGGTTCAAGGCTGTAGAGAGTACCCCTGCATTACCAGGCTATAACTTATACCACACTTTTCGGCCATGTAACCTGGACCAGAACACCAAAGGTGGAGGTGTGTCCATTTTCATTAAGGATATCCACACCTCCAGGCTAGTTGCACAGCATAATGCAACCAAGGTTATCCAAGTGCAACTAACTCTGGGCAAAACTGCAATCCAAAATATAGCTTGCTACAGATCCCCCACCAAGCCCCAGGATTCCCACTCTTCTTTTTTTGATATACAGGAAAATATTAGGGTTCAGCCAAACACCCTAATAATGGGCGATTTCAACTACCCCACCATTAACTGGGAAAACTACTCATGTACTGACTCCTTTGCTCAACGCTTTCTGGAATTCATAAATTCCAATGCCCTGGATCAACTTATCCATAACCCCACCAGGGGCAACAATATCCTAAACCTAGTCATTTCCAGCATGAGTGACCAGTGTTCCACACCTGAAATCAACTCCTCGTCGGTCAGATCTGACCATAAGCTAATCACCCTAGATATCCGCATCCCACCCCCACCCACCATTAAGGAAACCACTGTAAAAAAAATCTCCAAAGCCAGCTTCATGCCTCTTAAGACAGAAGTGGCGAATGTCATGACACCTATGCAGATGGACAGTACAGTTACAACTGCTGAATCCTACACAAATGCACTCTATAAGCACTTAAACGAGTGTATGGATCGTGCTATCCCATACAGAACCAAGACGTTTTCCTCCAAAAAAAGGAAGCCAATCTGGTAGTCCCCTGCCATAAACAAACTCTACAACAGAAGGAAGAAACTGTTGCAAAAGAGAGTAAAATCCCATGAGTGGAGGAGCTGCCTGGTCAGCCTCAGTAAGAAGCTGTGATCCCTTATAAGATCCTCCAAAGCTAGCTATGAAAACAAAATCACCACTGATTCTAAGGGCAACCACAAAGCTTTCTATAGCTATGTCAAGAATCTCAATGGCAACACCCATATCTGCTCTGAGTTATAGCACAACGGCACGAAAATTACAAAACCAACTGATATTGCCAACATCCTGGCAGATAGGTTCAGTGCTAACTTTACCCCCCTCTCACCTCCTAAAGGGCCCGTATCTACACAGGAAGACTGCAGAGTCCCTGTAATCACATATATGCAGGTAAAAGCTACATTCTCTAAAACAAACTGACTCCCCACCTAAGGACCATGTTCAATCATAGTCTCATGTCAGGCTTTGTGCCCACTGAATGGCGCACAGCAACAGTTATCCCACTTCACAAAGGTGGAGCCACTACTGATCCTGGGAACTATCACCCTATTAGCCTAATGAGCCTGGTCTGCAAGGCCATGGAACGTATCCTCTTGGAACTCATAAACATAGACATTGGTGACCTCCAAACTCTGGACCCCACCCTGTTCAGGTTTGTGAAAGGCAGCTCATGCCTTCTGAACCTGATCAACTTCTTTGAGGTAGTCACCAAAGCCGTAGACGAGGGTAAGGTGGTTCACACAGCCTATCTTGACTTCGCTAAGGCTTTCGACACCATCCCTCATTCTGGAATTATAGCTAAACTCACTAAACTAGTTATAAATCCCTATGTCACAAGATGGGTTGCCAACTGTCTCACTGACAGAACCCACACTGTAAAATTTACAGACTCCAAATCTGACTTCAAACCAGTGACAAGTGGAGTCCCACAGGATTCAGTCCTGGGACCTCTCCTGTTTGGTATCTACTTCTCTGAAGTACAGGCTAACACAGAAGGCCTCTGGCTAACTAAGTTCGCAGATGACTGCAAACTAGGAGCCATAGTCAAGTTCCCAAATGATGTGGACATCCTACAGAAGGGCCTCACTGAGACAGATGTCTGGTGTCAGAGCCATGGCCTCAAGCTCAATGCCAAAAAGTGCATTGTCATCCCCTTTGGTAAAAACTCTGTACCCATGAACTACCACATAAACGGCAGTCTACTTAATGCCGAATGTGTGATAAGAGACCTTGGGACCCAGGTGGACAGTAGTCTCTCCTTTGATAATCACATCACCACAGTAGTCAGGAAATCCTTCTATGTGGCACACCTCATCACAAAAGGGTTCTCATTAAGGAAAAACGAGGCCATTGTTCCCCTCTACTCATCACTCATTAGACCCATTATAGAGTACAACACCCTTTTTGGAATGTACCTCACAAGACATCTGCAGCAGCTGGAAAGGCCACAGAAGTACCTCACAAAGAGGATTACTGGCCTCGAACAGATGCCCTACACTGACCATCTCAAAAAACTCCAGCTTTACTCTGTAGCATATTCGCCTACTCTAAGGAGATCTCTGCCTAACATATAAAGCTACGTTAAACGCAGAGCTGTTGGACCTACTACACCTAAAGAAATCCCAGTCCCTCCGAGCTACACGCTCTAAGGACCTAAACCTTGTCACCACAATAAATAGGACATGCTGGAGTGATAGATTCCTGTCCCAGAGACTTCTTATACTCTGGAACAAGCTACCCATCTATGTCAAGCAAAGTTCTTCATTAGCACTCTTCAAGAAAAATGTTGATGAGTGGATGGGAAAAAGGAAATACACCCCGGGGATCACTTCTGTGGCTCTGCTCGACAGGGGCACAGGAAATTAACTTTCTTCGGTGGCATAAGCCAGGGAACTTTGTTGGCTAGGCTTACTTGGAGCCTTGGGCTGATAGCCTAGTACCTACCTATGAACCTATGATGAACAGCAGTATATGGAATTGTACAGATTAGGTTGCTGTATATTTTGATGTTAGAATTTATAACATTTGCATGGAGCATACTTTTTCTGAAGATGGAAATGCTGTCTTATCATGTTTGAAGTAAACTCCGTACATTACAGAAGAACAAAATGAAGGGTAGTAGACTATAATTTGGCAGTAATCTATCAGTGGTGATGGGTAATGATGGATTTACCGATATAGGCTTGGTTTGCTGTGCCCTTGGGGTTAAATGAAGCCAGCCATAGATAAATCCAGCATTACCCACATCCAGTAATGGATTACTGCAAATACAGTGACATATATGGAAACAAATTCCTAGTTTTTCTAACTATTGTCATTGTATAAAGGTACTTTGAATCTCCATGGCTCCTCTGTTGTAGACGGCAAGGAAATTATGTAGTGCTCACGAGTTTAGCATTTATGTGCTGATCTTTGCACAGTTTGTCAGTGCTGCAGTGAGTTAGGACTTTTGCCCTTGCTCTGCTGTTTTCCAAAAACCTGCTGTGAGACTACAAAAGATAAGTGCTTATTTTCAACTGTTTTCTGCTCTTCTGATTAATTAAAACAAAATTTGCTGCATATCTGTTTAAACTGTGAATTGTATTTTAGGCTTTGTGAATTTAATCCTTCCTTCTGTTTTGATCCTTGTCTCCTTTTTGTTTCTTTGCTTGTTCTGTTCAATTTACTTGTTGCTGCACTCGAAACACACTAGCATAGAGCCGAATCTAGTACTGCTTGTGACCTTTGGAACTTGTAGTGCAGTTGATCATTTGTCTAGAGAGGCCTAGCTGTTGCTTCTTGGGAGGGGGGTACAGTCTGGTCTGATCTAGCTAGAGTTACTGCTTACAGGGGTCTGTTTAGGGTGTTTTTGATTGGATAATTTGAACTTTGGCTGGTTCCTGTTTCTCTGCCTTAAATAGGCAGTGTTTAAACCAGTTTGTGCTTGTTTGCTCAAAGCTGCAGTGAGTTAGGCTTTCTGTCCTTGCTCTGTTGTTTTCCAAAAACCTCCTGTGAGACTACAAAAGATAAGTGCTTATTTTTAACTGTTTTCTGCATTTCTGATTAACTAAAACAATATTTGCTGCATATCTATTTAAACTGTACAACTGTATTTTAGGCTTCGTGAATTGAATCCTTACCTCTGTTCTGATCTTGTATCTCCATCCACTTGCCCAACTGTTGTTGTGGTCTTAAAGCTTGGTGGCTATTGAGCCACCTGCCTCTACTATAAATTTGATATTGGACACTCCTCCCAGCCCCATTGCATCAGCTCATTCTACTGAGTACAGTGAGATCAGTTGTGAAGGCCCACCCATTGCATCACAGGGGTCGGTCATGGGTCCTCTCCTATTCAACATCTAATTCTCAGAAGTCAAGGCCAACATAAAGGGACTCTGGCTGACTAAGTGTGCAGATGACTACAACCTGAAAACCGTTATTAACTCCCCAAGTGATGCAGACATCCTACAGAAAGGCCTCACTGAGACCAATGACTGGTGTCGAAACCATGGCCTTAAGTATAATGCCAAAAAATGCGTCGGCATCCCCTTTGGTAAAAACTCAGTTCCCACTAATTAACACATCGATGGGAGCCCACTGAACACTGAATACATTAAAAGAGATCTGGGGACACAGGTTGACAGCATCCTCTCCTTCGCCCACCACATTGCCACTGTCGTCAGAAAGTCTTTCTATGTGGCATATATCATTACCAAGGGTTTTACATCAGGAAGAAAGAGGTCATCATCTCTCTCTACTCTTCCCTCATTAGACCAGTTATTGAGTATAATGCCCCATTTGGCATGTACCTCATTAGACACCAGCAACAGCTGGGGAGGCCACAGAAGTACCTCACGAAGAGGATCATAGGCATTAAACATGTCCTACACGGATAGACTCAAAAGATTCCAGCTATTCCCTGTCTCATATCGCCTACTTAGAGGTGATCTCTGCTTGACTTATAAAGCCATGTCTGACTCAGCTCTGTTAGAAATGCTACATCTAAAGAAATCCCAATCCCTCCGCACCACATGCTCCAGAGACCTCAACCTCATTACCACAATCAACAGAACACGCTGGAGGGACAGGTTCCTCACCCAGAGACTGCCCATGCTCTGGAATAGACTTCTCATACATGTCAAGCAGAGCACCTCGCTGACCCACTTCAAGAGAAATCTTAATGAGTGAATGGGTAATACAAAGTTCACCCCGGAGATCACTCCAGTGGCTGTACTTGATAGAGGCAATGAGAACTAAATGTTGTGTGGCACTTCTATGGGCTAGGCTTGTAAAGGCTACAGGGCTATTAGCCTAGTACAGACCTATGAACCTGTAAACCTATCAGCTCATTCTGCTGAGTACAGTGTGATAAGTTGTGAAGGCCCACCTCTTTATCTTCTTAACCTTGAATTGCCTTCCGTCTCCTCACTTTCTACTTAAAAAAAAATATATATATTGTGCCTCTTCCTACTTCATTTTGCTGCTCGTGCTCAGGTGTTCAACTGCATTTAGTGTGCCACATTTGTTACTGCTTGTCGGCAGCCTAATTAAATTGATGACAGTATTCTACTGAATTGCTGCTTTATTTGAGCTGTTTTTTTACTTTTGCGATTGTGAGCTAATTTATCCCATTTGCACTGTTTTAAAGCAATTTACTGATTAACTGCGTTTCATTACTGTTTAACTATATTTTTTCATACTGTGAGTTCTTTTTTGTCTGTAAGTGGTTAATCTGCACTTTTTTGTGAGTTTTACTGTGTTCTTCACCCTTAAATTGAGTGGCATAGTCTGGATACAGGTTTGCTGCATCCAGAGCTGTTTGTTTTTGCCTTCTGTGTTTCTGGCAGCCATCTTGTGTTGGTAGGGGTCTATCTTCTTTGCTAGTGAAAGTAGCTGGGCTGTCTGGTACTTATCTGACAAAAGCTGATTGATAAAGAAAGCAGGGGCTAGCAGGATTGACTGGATTTCTGTATTAATAGAATCTTCTATTTTCTGTGGTATTTAAATCCCACGTTTGAGATTGTTTGGGCTTGTTTGCACATCACGCACCGCAGCTGCACTGTTTTTAACCCATTGCGAGGTATTCTAGCTACAAATTTTCACTTAGTAGCACTTGTGTGATCACCTAGTGGTACTCCTCTTAGACTTTCCTCCCTTTATGCCCGTAGCTCTCTCTGGCCTCTCTCCCTCAGATTGACAAATATGGATATACAGTTTCCTATAGTTTCTCTTGCCAGTCTGGTTGATATGGGCATCCTGAGACAGTGTAGCAACCGCCTCATGTACATGGACAACCCAATACTACTATCACCTAGGAGTGCAAATTTGTGAGGGATACACTTAAATTAAGAACCTAGAGTATTTGCTCTCTCCCTCCCAAGCCAGTATATCTGACAGTGAGAAGGTTGTCAACACAAACTCCACACCTCAAACACTACCCACCTACACAACACACACCCACATATGCGGAGGTCCTCAACAAAAACATACCCAAACAAAAGAAACCTCCAAGGCAAACACACACACGTGAAAGCCACTGCCCAACACATAGTCCACACACTTGTCTCACAGCCACTAAGGCTTAAACATAAACCCAACATGTTAGTCGTAGGAGACTCCATTGTGAGACAAACAGATGTGCCCCTCACCAGACTGGATAAGGAGAAAGTCACATCTAGTTGTTTGTCAGGTGCCAGAATCCACCATATCACCCATGCACTCAAGTCTGTCAACAAGTACTGTTAGGACTCTGTCATAGTCCATGTTGGCGTGAATGACTTGAGATGTACCTCCCTGGACTATATAAAGAGACACATGATCAAGCTCGCTGAATGTGTCCCAGCCAGGTATGTTCCTAGCCGTAAGAAGCATTCTATCGTCACCCAGAATGATGCCTCAATACAAACAGAAAATGACTGACTTTAACAATTGGCTTAGTTTCTGGTGTCATTCCAAGGGGATCCAGTACCTGACAACCTGGAAAACATGATCGACAAACCACGATGCTTTGCCAGAGATGGCCTGCATCTGTTTCCCTTGTGCTTCAGGCTTCTGGCAAAGGCTCTTGCCTCCCTCATAGTGCCTTTTTCAGCAGTGCCATGAGGTCAAAACTACTAACATGGAAATCTCATCAAAACACAAATTAAAGGGCATGCTGCTAAACACTAGGAGTCTAAACATGAAACTGTACTCATTGCAAGCATTCTTAACCCTGGAATATGCTGACATTTGTGCAGCCATAGAAACCTGGTTCAAAGCTGCAGAGAGCACCTCAACCATACCAGGTTACTCATCCTATCATACATTGAGCAAATGCAAAAGGAGGTGGAGTTGCAATATATATTAAAGACATACACACCTGCAGGCTGGTCAAACAGTGTAATGCATAGGAGGCACTCCAGGTGCAGTTAACCATTGAAAAGACCCCTATTCAAATCATAGCTAGCTACAGGCCCCCAACATTGACTCAAGATGCCCACTCCACCTATCTGGACCATTTTGAATCTATCAAGATTCATTTACCCTGATCCTGGACGATTTTAACTATCCGGCCATAGGCTGGAAGAACTAATCATGTCAAAACACAAATGCCCAGAGATTCCTTGATTTCTTCAGTGCAGATGCCTTGGACCAGCACTCCCACAAGAGGTGATAATATCATGGACTTGGTTTTAACCAGCATGAGTAACCACTGCAGCATCTCTATGGTGTCATCCTCCCTGGTAAGATCCGACCATCTCACCGACCCCCTCTAGCTAGGGTCAAAGAAAAAAACTTCTCCAAAGCTGATTACAACCTTTTGAGGGAATGTATAAACAGTTTCACAGCCTCCTCCCCAATATAGGAACTGGCACTTATGTCCAAACCTACACCAAAGTACTATACAAGCATTTATATAGCTGCATGGAATCAGGAATACCCGACAGGACAAAAGTCATCTTTCTGAAGGAAGAGTAAACCTGTCTAGTTGACATCTGTAATAAATAAACTATAATAAAAAGAAATAATTGCTGTCCAGGACCAAGATGGAGCAGGTGCCTAATTCGAAGCAGTCTCTCCTTAGCATGAACAAGCAAATAAGAGCACTAGTGAAATCCTCCAAAGCAAACTTCGGTCCAAACTGGACACATCTACTAAAGATAATAATAAGATCTTCATCACATATGTCCACAATCTCAAAGGAAGCAGTCAGATATGCCCAGAACTGGTGGTCACGGACACCGCATGCACAAACTCGGTAGATGTAGCCAACCTGCTGGCAGACAGGTACACTGAAAACTTCACCCCTCTGTCCCCCCATCAGTAAATCAGGACATCCCCAGCACCTGCCCTCCTCCCCTTATCTCTAGGGAACAACTCATCGCTGCCCTCTCAAAGGCAAAAAATACAGCCTCCATGGGACCCGATAACTTCCCATGCTACATCCTACATGAACTCCGGCAGGAACTTGCAGCACCATTAGGCACCCTTTTCATCCAAAGCCTGAGTACCGGCTTCATCCCAGCTGAGTGGAGGACAGCCACTGTCATCCCTTGCACAAAGGTGGAACATCTACTGATCCAGGAAATTATGGACCCGCCTGATCTGCAAGGCCATGAAACAGGTTACCATAGATTCATAGGATGATACTAGGCTATTGTCCCGGATGCCCTTATAATCCTAGCCAAGAATTTCACCCATTTTCTCACAAAGTCAGCACTTGTTTCCCCTTTCCAGCAGGGGCACAGGTGGGATCCCAAGGGTGTATTTCCTGTTTCCCATCCAGTTGTCCAGGTTCCTCTTAAAGAAGGTTAGAGAGGTACTGTGCTTGACATGGACAGAGAGTGTGTTCCACAGATGGGGGAATCTTTGGGACACATATCTATCCTGCCATCAAGTTCTGTTAATGTGACAGACCAGGTTGAGGCCTTGCGTGCAGGTTGTGTGAGTGGAGTTTGACTTACGGATATGCAGTAACTTCATCAAGGCTGGGTGTGAAATGGCCTTGTATGCCAGACACAGATCACCTCTGAACAGTCTGTACAAGACTGAGTAGAGGGACAGGGCATTTAGCCTGTCTGTATAAGATAGGTGTTTGAGACCGTGGATTTTCCTGGTCAGGAACCTCTGTGGTCTCTCCAACTGCTGCATGTGCTTGACAAGGTACATGGCAAAGGGGGCATTGTATTCAGTAATGGGTCTGATAAGGGAGGAGTACAGGGATGTTATAACCTCTGTGTTTCAGGATGAAATACCCTTATTTATGAAGTGGGCCATGTAGAAAGCCTTCCGTACAATGGAAGAAAAGTTGTGGATAAAAGTCAGGTTGCTATCAACCTTCGGTGCCCAAGTCCCTGAAAATGATTGCGTGCTTAGTATGTTGTTATTAATGTGATAATTAGTGGGGGGTTCCATTTTCCCCAAAGGGGATAATGCTGCATTTCTTGGCATTTGGTTTGAGGCCATGCTTCTGGTGCCAGTCATTAGTTTGGGTATGGCCCTCTTGGAGGATGTTCACATCACTAGGGGAATTTAAGACAGCACCCAGCTTGCAGTCATCTGCATCATCTGCAAACATGGTCAGCCACAGACCACTGGTTTTGGCTTGCACCTCAGAAAAGTATATCCCAAAAAGTAGAGGCCCCAAGACCGATCCTTAAGGTACCCCTTTGGGGAGAGTGACATCCCCACAAATTATCACATTAATAAGAATGTCCTAAGCACGCAGTCAGTCATGAGGGACGTGGGCATCCAGGTTGATAGCAAACTGACTTTTGACTACCATATTACCTCCATTGTATGGAAAGCTTTCTACATGGCCCACCTCATTAGTAATTGTATCTCATCCAGGCACAAGGAAGTCATAACATTCCTGTATTCTTCCCTTATAAGACCCATTGTTGAGTACAATGCCCCTTTCGGCATGTACCTCACAAAGCACATGCAGTAGTTGGAGAGACCACAGAGGTTCCTCACCAGGAGAATTGAGGGCCTCAAACATCTACCCGAAACAGATAGGCTAAAAGCCATGTCCCACTACTCAGTCTCATGCATACTTCTCAGAGGTGACCTAGGTCTGGCATACAAAGCAATCTCAGACCCCACCTTGATGGGACTGCTGCATATATGCAAGCCAAGCTCAACTTGAGTAACTCACACGTGTGACCTCAGCCAGGTCATTAACAGGACTTGTTGGTGGGATAGATTTGTGTCCCAGAGACTCCCCCTTCTGTAGAATAGACTCCCTCTCCACATCAAGCATAGTACCCCATTAACCTTTTTTAAGCGCAACCTGGATAACTGGATGGGGAACAGAAAATACACCCCTGGGATTCCACCAGTGTCCCTGCTGGACAGGGGGATTGGGTGCTGAATTGTTGGAATATGGTCTAAATTCTTGGCTAGGCTTGTAAGGGCCTCTGGGCCAATAGCTTAGTAACTTCCTATGATTCTCTCTCTTGTGTTTTTACTCCTAAGTGAGTCAGTAGCGTGCATGTTCATTGTATACTATGATATATCAGTTTGTTAATTTTTTGTATCGTTCTTCTGTTTAAGAAGAATTTGTTATGCAGAAAAACAGCAGTTGTGACATTCACTAACTGTACCGTGATACTTATTTTCACAGCTTCCATCTAACAGGATGATTGCTTTTAAAATGCAAGTTTTTGTTTAATCAAACTGATTTTCTTTATATTGAACATCACAAGTGACCTGAAAAAGTATCCATCTATAAAATTAAGTCTAAAAATGTGGATCTGATGTCAATTTTCATTCATTCCTCAACAAGTGGGATCAGATTGGACCATCTGTCTCAGCAGCTCTTTAACTTTCTTTCTCCATTTACAAAAAAAAATCTTTTATTTTCTATTACTGTAGTTAATTTTTCTGCTTCAGTATGGCTCTTAGCTGATTGCAAAAATAAACTAATTCTAAATGTTTTATTACCTACTGCTTTTTCTGAGACTTCATCTGGAGCTGAAACCTCAAAAAAATTAGATAGGGAGTCCAGAAAGTGTACATTGGACCCTTCCAGATCCTACACTCCTTGCTCTGATCTGACTCTTGAACCTTCTTATAAAGTGTCCAAGTGGTCAAATCCAAGTTCTTTGGATCTAAAGACTAAATCCTCAGATCCAACAGCTTCTGATAAGAGATCCACATCATCAGATCCGACACACACTGAGCTGAAAAAACTCCCTAAGACCTGGTATGTCTCATAGGTTCATACTAGGCTATCTGCCCTGGGGCATTTATAAGCCTAGCCCGATTGTGTTTGGCTTATGCCACCCCTTGATTTGAGTATACTGTGCCCTTTTTAAAGTTTAGTTTACTGTGCCTCTGTCTAATAGTGACACGGAAGTAATCCCCGGGACAAACCTACGATCCCCCATCCACTCATATAGGTTCAAGGTTCATCTCTAGATCCTGTTCTTTCCCATCTACCATCAAACTTTTTAGAGAGACGCCATCATTCTAGGACTCGTTCAGTGGCCTCCTCTTCATGTTCTTTCAGTAGTCTGACTGAAGCAGATGTGGATAGAATGATGAGGAAATTTCTCTCGGCACAAATTTAGATGGGAGTTGTCCCGGCCCCTACCCCATCGAGTCCAGAGGCCTTCACCAGTACTACACCACCTGATATTAAGTTGTCAATCTCGCCTTCTTTCTTGCTGGATGGGTTCGGAGCCGATCCTCGGCTCCGACTCGGCCACTTACTATAGCTTGAGAGCTTATTTTACCGGCTCGAGGCAACCCTATATCCCATGATGCTAGGCGATAACTCTCCAGATCTCGTTTGCCGCTTTCGCTTGCAAGGTGCGTATTTTTACCGGCTCTTGGTAAGTCTTTATATATATAGTGTTCAGTCACCCTTTTTAGTTAATTTTTCACCCAGTTGTTTTTTTCAATAGTTAGCAACTACCTTTAACTCTATTACTGTTTATACCTTCCCTTTTTATCCTTTATATCCCTCCCCCTCCACTCTTAGGTTAGGCCTTAAGCCCTCTGGGAGCCCTCTGGCCTTTCTGATAGGGGAGCCTTCAAGGTGATGAGGAGCGTACTAGCCCCAGGGCATATTCAACGGTCAGCTCCATCAGCTCCTCCCACTACAGTGCCTGCTGATGTCTCTTCCCACTCTCTTGCTCCCGGACCCAGAGATCCAACGCCTCAGGTTTCCCCACTGGGAATTTCTTCCTCTTCCGATGCTTCTCCTGACCTGTCAGCGGCGCCTCCGCATAAGAGGACATGTAAGAGGAAGCATGTGGACTCCCCTGAGTCCATTACATCTGACACCGACTTGGATGAGTAGGAGGGATCCCCAAAGTCCCCCTCTGAGGATGTCTCTTTCTCAGACATCCTAGAAATCCTAAAGCAGAGGGGGAACTGGTCTTCCCTTAATCCTTCCGAGGACGAGTCGGTGTACCTGGAGACGTTTGGTTCTCGACCCTCCACCTCCTAGGTGTCTCCGCCTTTCGACCCCCTTATGGAAGTAGTGGCTCGGAAGGCGTGGTCGGCCCTGGATTCGGTGGAACCCACCCCTCGGAGGCCATCTAAATTCATCACAGCACCAGTTGACAAGCAATTCCTAACAAAAGGTGTACCGGCTGATGCCATGGTGGTGGCTGCAGCCACCAAGAAGGAACTAACTGATCCTTCAGTACCTATCCATCTTCCTAATAAGGATTCTAGGACCATGGATAGGTACGGTAAGCGGATGTTTTCTTCAGCGACCTTTGCCATGCGGTCGCTGAATTACTTGTGTCACTTCACCCGCCTTCAGAGAGATATTCTCAAAGAGTTGGGAGAAGTCTTACAGGATCCATCAGCTGCTGGGTCCCAGGATAAAATAAACTCACAGCTTGGAACCCTGAACTCTATTGTTAACTCCTCCATGCATCTAATTTCATATGCAGCTGATGGAGCGAGTAGGGCCGCGGGCACAGGAGTGGCCTTAAGGCATCACGCCTGGATGCGGCTGTGTAATTTCGCGGACCCTTTTAAGGCGTCCTTCACAAATTCCCCTTTTGATGGTTCGGCTTTGTTCGGACCTCAAGTGAAAGACACCTTGACCAGATGCGAACAAGATGGCAAGACTCTTTCTGCCGTAGGAGTCCGTTTCTACACCCCTTCAAGACCATACCCTAAGGGTCAGAAGGGTGGGAAAATGTGGTTCCGCAAATCTCAAGGAGTCACGCCTGATGCAAGAGGTCAGTTTACCCCCAGAGGCAGAGGGGGTAACAACAACAGACGCCGCCCTAGGGGCAGAGGGGGTCCGCAAAACCAGGGTAGCAGGGAGCCTCTGTCTGACAAACCCTTCCAGCATCCCTGAGATGTTGCCCGATTGTCCACCTTCGGAGGCAGTCGGGGGAAGATTGTCGCTGTACCCAATAGCCTGGCTTTCCCTTACTCAAGACAAATGGGTACAGTCGATCATATCCGAGGGTTACAAAATTCCCTTTATCCAAACCCCAATTCAGCAAAAGGGAGCCCTTCCAGACATTCCACCTGGTCTAAGGGAACTAGCAGTATCAGAAATATCAAAACACTACAAATATTATATAGTAATCCATACACTACGCTATACATCAATAGGACTTATTCTAACAGAATACAGATTAAAAATGGTACTCGTCAGGGTTGTCCCATGTCCCCCTTATTGTTTAACCTATATCTAGAACCCCTATTTTTATATATCAAGCAAAATTTGTATCATAATGCACCAATAATTTATAGGAATAAAATATTAATGTCAGCATTCGCCGATGATCTTATTATTTATTGTACAACCCCAATTTCTGACAGTGAAAAGATATTAAAGCTCATAAACTAATTTTCGGTAGTTTCTAATTATAAAATTAACTTACAGAAAACGAATATCTTCCCGTTAAGAACCCCAAAACCTTTTTCATTAATGACCCTGATGGGGAAGTTAACATGTAAAGAAAATATTAAATATTTGGGTATCAACTTCTCTACGGATAATAAGGACTTTTGTAACAATAATGTTAAACGAGTATGGGAACACATAATAGCTGATTGTGACAGATGGAAGAATTTAAAACTACCGGTATTAGAAAAAGTATCAATAGTGAAAATGAATATACTACCATGAATGTTATACATATTTAGGTCTGCCCAATTATCAATTTCAAAAACAGCTTTTAAACAAATGCATAAAGAAATAGCTAAATTTATCTGGAACCCAAAAAGAACTAGAATATCTTATGAGAAATTAATGACCCCTAAAACAAGAGGGGGACTTGAGCTACCAAACTTTGAAGCATATTATTTGATTGTAAACGCTAATCAAATTTTAAGAATTGCTAATTATGATGTAACGAATACAAAATGGATACCAACTTGGGTGGTCTTGAATCATAAGCATATTTTGGATAGGAAAATAAATCCTAAAGCATTACCCTTTATGGACAAAATTAGTCTGATAAAATATGGGGTCATGGACCACATAATAACCTGTGTCTCATCTTTGCAAACTTTATTTCAGTCCGTAGATTTATTGCAATATATGATGGTTCTTCAACCTTTCCACAGGAATCCTAATTTTAAACTAAATAATCAGCTGATCGATCTCAGCAAATTTCCATTAATAGTTAATCTGACTCTATTTGATGTTTTTAATAAACTTGACTTATCAGCTTTACAAATTAGACAGGAAATGAATCTACCTAGAAGTTACATTGTTATAATGAGACAAGTTAAGGAACTTGCCTTGAGCTATTTTAGGAACTTTAAACCTGCAGCCGGATTTGTGGATAAGTGCTCTGAATTGTGGCAAGCTATCCAACAAGACACTAAATTTATAGCAACTGCATACAAATTAATTAAAGATTTGAAATTTCAGGACAAAATTTTGCTTTCAGAGTATTGGGTAAACAAAGTAACAGTAACAGACAATCAGATATTAAAAGCAATTGATATAACTAGGAAATCAGTTTCTTTTCAAAAACTGATGTACACGTAATTGATGATTTGGAACAATGCATATTACACGCATCTTAGATTACATAAATTTAACCCTAGGAATTCTCCAATTTGTCCATACTATGCAGATCAAACAGCGGATCTTCTTCATATGTTCTGGAGTTGTAAATGCGTATATAAACTTTGGAACTCTCTTAAAGTACAACTGCAAAAGATGGGTTAACAAAGTTCTACACTGTCATGGGAATTTATGATTCTACACATTCCTCCAAGAGAGGTTTCCAGATCGCAAACTATTATTTGTATGAATATTTTTTTGCCGATGAAACTCTATATAGCCACAAATTGGCTAGAACCACATAAGACATCATGGAATAATTTTAAGCTTGTGGCTATAAAACATATACTAGCACATAAATTACTTGTGAAACAAACTAACAAAAATATTAATAACCCGAAAATATGGGAAAAGGTCTTCAATATTATATTAGCATGATACTGATTTTAGGAATATATTAAATATAGGAAGCATTTCATGTAGATATTGTATAAATGGTTTGTAGTAGTTATAGTGTATTATGTGTGTGATGTTTATTGTATTTTTGTAATGTTTTTGGAAAATATATTTCAATAAAAATTTATTATGGAAAAAAAAAAGAAATATCAAAACTGCTAGCAAAAAGAGCCATCCAGCCAGTCCCAGCAGACCAACTAGGATCCGGAATCTACTCAAGGTTCTTTTTGGTACCGAAAAAGACAGGGGACTGGAGACCAATATTAGATCTCAGCAAACTAAACAAGTTTGTAAAGAGAACAAGATTCCAGATGGTCACGCTACAGTCCATTCTACCCTTTCTGGGCAAGGACAATTGGATGTGCTCCGTGGACCTTCAGGATGCGTACTATCACATCAAAATTCACAGGTGCTCCAGAAGGTTTCTCCGCTTTCGGCTGGGGGCCAGTCGCTACCAGTTCAGAGCCCTGCCCTTTGGTCTCACTACAGCCCCCAGAGTGTTCACCAAATGTATGGCAGTGGTTACGGCTCACCTGAGACGGCAAGGATTCCATGTGTTTCCATATCTAGATGACTGGCTCCTCACTGCCACCACCAGGCATCAACTTCTCCAAGCCAGAGCTTATACCATTCACATTTGCAGAGGGCTAGGAATCTCTATAAATTTCGAAAAGTCTGCCTTGTCGCCTTGTCAGTCTATTACCTTTATAGGCGCCAACTTGAACACCGTACAACTTTCAGCAAAGTTAACAGATCAAAGGGTCTTAGATATTCAAAACCATGTCCATGTTCTTCTTCAGAGCAACAAAATTCAGGCCAGGTATGTCCTGAAAGTATTGGGTCTTATGGCGGCCGCCATAACACTTCTTCCCCTTGCACGTTTTTACATGCGTCTTCTACAGTGGATGCTTTTCGCCCAATGGTCTTTTCAGCAACTCCCCATGCACTACAAGATCATGATAACTCCAACTTGCAAAAGTCATCTAATCTGGTGGATATTGTCCCCTCAAGTCCATCAAGGCAGACCCTTTGTTCCTCCTCCCCCGGTCGCCACGGTGACATCGGACGCCTCCCAGATCGGGTGGGGGGAGGCATTTTCAGGGCAGGATGGTCCATGGCACTTGGCAACCTTTCGAACGCCACCTGCACATAAATGTCCTAGAGATGAGAGCAGTGCTTTTAATGTTGCAAGTCCTCCATGACTCTCTTCCCTTGGGAACTATTGCAATCCAAACGGACAATATGTCCGTAGTGTGGTATATCAACAAGCAAGGCGGAACCAAGTCCTATCCCCTGTGTCGAGAGGCACTCAGACTTTTTCAATGGGCAATCTCCTCTCAGCGGTTTCTGATAGCAACACATATCACCGGGAAGTCCAACATCATAGCGGACAGGTTGAGCAGAGCTATACTCATGCCACACGAGTGGTCTCTCAAACAATCTGTGGCGGAAGAAATTTTTCAGAAGTGGAGCCTTCCTTGCTGCAATCTTTTTGCTACACCCCAAAACAGCAAATGCCCCGACTTCTTCACCCTCTTCCCCCTTCCAGGCCATCCCCTCAGAGACGCTCTAGTCCAAGATTGGCCTCGGGGACTTCTCTATGCCTTTCCACCCTTTCCTCTAATCCCACAAGTAATTCGGAAAGCAACCGCCTTGAGAGCCAAGTTGATTCTCATTGCCCCTTATTGGCCTTGACAGATATGGTTTCCGTTCCTACATCATTATATTTTGGTACAGCCTTGGCATCTGGACCCAGCTCCAGATCTGTTGACCCATCAGTCGGGGCAGCTGCACCAATCCCTACATTCTCTCAACCTCACTGCTTGGTTGCTCCACTTCCGTCCTTAGCCAGGCTTCCTATGATTTCTAATCCCGTCCGGGATATCATAGTAGCTTCCCTTAAATCTTCCACCAGAAGGATTTACACTAGTAAATGGAAACGTTTCTCCTCTGGGGAAAGGCAAGGAATATAGATCCCTTTACTGCCCCAATTAATTCGGTCTTAGACTTCCTAGCCGAAATTTTTCATTCAGGGTCTTCTGCCTCTACAGTAAAGGTTCAGTTGGCAGCCATATCGAATTTTCATACAGGCTTATCGGACCACAACATCATGTCCAATAAGCTTTGCAAAGTTTTCTTTAAAGGTGTATATTTACTTAAGCCTCCGATCAAAGACCCTCCACCTCAGTGGGATCTTAATTTAGTCTTAACATCCTTGATTCTTCCCCCCTTTGAACCTGCAGTCTCCTGTTCATTGAAATTTCTTTCCTGGAAGACACTCTTCCTAGTCACCATTACTTCTGCTAGGAGAGTATCGGAGCTTCACGTCCTCTGCATTCGTCCTCCTACTTAATCTTCCATAAAGACAGAGTTTCTCTAAGGACTAATCCATCCTTCTTACCCAAGGTGGCTTTGCAGACAAATTTAAATCAATCAATTGATCTCCCAGTTTTTTTCCCAAACTATACTAATAGAGTGGAGCAAAAGCTACATTATCTAGATGTTCACCGCCAGCTCCGATACTATTTGGATAGAACCAAACAAATAAGGAAGTCTGATCAACTGTTTTATCGTGCAGAAAATAAGAAAGGCCTTCCTGTTTCTAAGGTAACCCTATCTAGGTGGCTGTCTTCTGTGATTACATCTATTTATCAACTCAGAAGCAGGGAATTAACTTCTAAGCCAAAAGCCCATTCAACTAGAGCACTAGCTACATCTACAGCTTTTCAAGCTAGACTACCAATAGACACTATCTGTGCGGCAGCCACATGGACCTCTCCTTATACCTTTGTTTCGCATTACAAACTGGACATGGCCTCCAGGGACAGAGCAACATTTGGTTCCACCATTCTTAAGAGTCTGTTCCAATGAGCCACCCAGGATGAAGGTGCTAGGGACGCGGTCCCATCCAGCAAGAATGAAGGCGAGATTGACAACTTAACATTGAGAAGTTATGTACCTACCATAACGTTCCATGTTAGTTGTCTTCTCTCGCCTTCTTTCTTGCATCCCACCCACCATCCCCCTAGCCTGGACAGACCGAGAAGATCTTCCCTTCCTTGAAGGGTCCTTATATTCCCTTGTTCACCATCTAGGTGTCCTAGGATATATATAGTGTAGATTACGATCTTTGAGGGTTTTTATCCCTCTTCCTCCTCCTTCCAGTTGGAGGATTTTTGTTTTATTGGCCTATGCTAGGTTTTTCAGCTTCCAAACGAGATCTGGGGAGTTAATCGCCTAGCATCATGGGATATAGTGTTGCCTCGAGCCGGTAAAATAAGCTCTCGAGCTTTAGTAAGTGGTCGAGTCAGAGCCGAGGATCGGCTCCGAACCCATCCAGCAAGAAAGAAGGCGAGAGAAGACAACTAACATGAAATGTTATGGTAGGTACATAACTTCTCATTTTGTTTCCTCCTCCAGTCTGACCTTTGGTTTCAGAACTTCTGGATCCATAACTTCAGGAACCGTCCATGTTGGATCCGAAGATTATTGCATCTTCTACTGTGATACTGTCTCTGAGTGGATCGGCTCCAAGCGTGTTGGAGCCAGATGACTCTTGGAACTATACTTTGCTGCTGGGTCCGAGGTGTTGGAGTCAACTCCATAGCTGTCAGTGCCATCTCTTCCTCTCAGAGCCTTGGCTTTGGAAAGCTCAACTCTGACTCCTGCCTCAGGTGGCCTGCCTTTGGGTCAGGGGAGACGGCAGTCCAGAGGCATGTCTTCTCGGTACTGTTGACCTCCTTCTCCCTGAAGCATTCTACCATTGAGGTAGTGGAGCTAGTGCTCTCTGCTTCAAGAGGGAGGACAATTAACCCCCCTCTAGATCAGTCTTCCCAATCTCATATGTCTTTGTGCCTTGAGCCTCAACACTGTACTCCAAAGGGATAGCAACACAAAGTCTCCAGGTTATCCAGCAGAGTATACTCATATCTTCTGATACTTCTCTGGAACACCCTATCAAAGAAGTCCGAAAGAAGAGAAAGTGCAAGAGGAGGCGCTTAAACTCGCCTCAGGAATTGATCACAGAAGATACCGATTTTGATGGGGGGAAGGGTCTCCAAGATCACCACCTGATGACATCTCCTTTGGAGACATCCTGGAGCGTGCGATTGGTCTACCGATAACCCTTCCCTGGAAGCCTTTGGGTCTGGCCCATCTACCTCTTGAGTGACTCTGTCTGCTGATGAGCTCATTGATTTTATCACTAGGCAGGCGTAGAAGGAACCCAACACTGTTGAGCCTATTCCCTAGAGACCAGTCAGGATCTTTGCACCACTGAAAGGAAGACAATTCTGGAGCAGAGGTCGACCAGTAGATGCCATTGTCATAGTGGTGGCCACAAAGAAGGAACTTGTGTAACAGAGTTTGTCTGTCCATCCCCCTAGCAGGAAGTCTGTGGTGTTCCAACAGATTTAGGAAGTGTGTATATATCCTTCACTGATTTTTACACTCCGGTTGCCGAATGATTTGGCAGACTCCACCAGACTTCAGAGGAATTTGATCAAAGAACTATCCAAATCACTCTCTGAGGCCATCACTTTTGAGGCAGAAAACATCTGTTGCCTCTCAATTGGCTACCTTACAGTTCATTTCAAATTTGGCCATGAGGTTTATTTCACAGGCAGCTTAAGGTACTTGAAGGGTGGCAGGTTCAGGCATTTCCATTAGGGGACATGCTTAGATGTGCCTGTGTGATTTCATGGAGCCCTTGAAGTCCTCCTCCTTTGTCATTGCTCCCTTTGATGGAAGTTCTTTGTTTGGCCCCAAAGTTAAGGACATACTATCTACGTGTGAGCAGGATTGTATGAACCTGTCTGCAGTGGGTGTGCATTTTTCGACGCCTCAAAGAACTTTCTGTAGGAATCCGTGAAGTGGTTGAAAAATGTGGATAAAGAAATCCCAGGATCCTTTCCATGACACTTGGAGATAGATCCCCCAGGAGCTGAGGGGGAATTGTAAAGGGAGGCACTGCCCCTGCAGCAGAGGAGGCCCAAAAATTCAAGGATCTAGAGACTCTTTCTTTGACAGAACCTACAAGTGCTCCTGAAAGGAGGCCCAATTGTCCACTTCTAGAGGCAGTCATCAATCTTATAGCCCTGTACCAGAGAACCTGGCTAGACATTACAAAAGATACATGGGTGCAGAGGATTATTTCCAGAGGTTATAAAATACCCCCCTTAACTGTACACAAAGTTCCTGATGTTCCACCCAGTCAGAGGAAACCAGCAGCACTAGAGATGATAAAGCTGCTAGAAAAAAATGTCATCCAAGACGTCCTTCCAGACCAGAAAGAGCCCGGAACTTACTCAAGATTATTTTTAGTACCAAGGAAAACAGGGGACTGGAGGCCAGTTTTGGATCTCAGCAATCTGAGCAAATCAATTCAACACACAAAGAAAGTTCTAGATAGTCATTGTTCAGACCATTTTGCCTTTCCTGCACAAAGAGGATTGGATGTGCTCAATAGATCTTCAGGATGCATACTGTCACATAAAAATGAGCAGACAATCCAGGAGATACCTACGCTTCCGTCTGGGAGCCAGTCATTACCAATTCAGAGTGCTGCCCTTTGGCCTCACCACAGCCCCCAGTGTGTTCACCAAATGCATGGCAGTAATAGCAGCTCACTTAAGACTGCAGGGATTCCAGATGTTTTCCTAGTTGGAAGACTGGCTCAAAACCAGTCCACCAAGGCATTTTCTGATAAAAATACGAGATTATGTACTCCAACTTTTCTCTTATCTAGGAATCATCTGTCACAACAAATCTCACCTAGAACCATCTCTGACATTACAGTTCAAAGGAGTGTAGTTCAATATGGTATCAGTGACAGCCTCCCTTCCATTACCAAGAGACAAACTCTAAGATTTCAAATCAAAAAGATAATTCATAATTCTTCTGTTTCAGCTCATTTGATTCTACAAGCATTGGGGTCAATGTCTGCTGCGATAGTTCTGGTTCCATTGGCAAGTTCAAACAAAACAATAAACAGATAGAAAATGTTCGATTTATTCACAGAAATAACGCTTTCGGGTAACACCCTTCATCAGGATTGTTTTCCATTAGCAAGTTGCCACCTCAGAATTCTTCAATGAACACTAGCAACTCAGCTGTCTGTTCTGCACCAACCTGTCTACCCAGATCATAATAACTCAGTCATACAAAACGCACCTCTTGTGGTAGACTCACCCAGATGATATACTACAAGGCCAGCTCAAAGCCATAGTGACCATGGATGCTTCCCGATTTGGATGGATGGGGGCACTTCCTGGGAAAGACAGTCCAAGGCATGTGGTCCCCCAAAGAGGACAACACTCATATCAGTGTCCTGGAAATAAGAGCAGTACTCATAACTTAAATACCTATAAGAAGTAAGACCAAAAATCCAAAAAAGGGAGATTCCAAATGGAAAGGAAAAGCAGTTTTAATAACAGTTGTGTGAACAGTAAATAAAAGGTTGAGTACTTTCACCCGGAACACTCCCAGGCTTCTTCAGAACAATTCTACATTACAAAGTGCACTTATTTAAAAGTAACCAGCAATCAGAACCTGCCAATCACTGAATAACACGTACTGTAAAACCCCTCCCAACCCAGCACTACAGTGTTAACCCTTTAATGCTCAGGGCAAACAGAATAAAATTAACACTGTATATTAAATGCAGTGATTAAAATATGTCCTTGAACAATGCTGTATTAATAAAATCTTTCACAATTTAGCAGTTCTTAGTCTAAGGACACTGTTAATACTAATCTAATCATTCACCCCTGGGGGTTTGCCTGCATCCAGTTTAATCTGCCAGAATAACTCCCTGTATTCTAATCTGGCTTCCCAAGCACCACCCCTGGGGTTATGTAAGACTTGTTCTATAACAAAGAACCTGAATTTGGCATTCCTGCAGTTTTTAATGTGTTTAAATAGTGCACTAGTCTTCTTTTCTCTTACTATATCATATGAGTGTACATATGCCCGCTTCCTTAAGCACCTCTCCATCTTCCCAATATAAAAACTGGGACATACTTCACAGGTAACCAAATACACTACTCCTGTACTATTACAGTTATAGTGTCCCAAGAACTTAAATAAAAAGCCCCTTGCTGCCAAATAAATGGTCGGCCATGAGAGTGCATTGATTGCAGAACCCACACCTAAATGTACCAGGTTTCCTGTTGTTCAGCTTAAATCAGCATAATCTCCCCTTTCAGACATCTCCTTCAGATTCATGTCCCTTCTCGTAATAAATCTAGTTTCCTTAGGTATAAATTTACTGGTATTTTCGTTGACTGTAAGCACTCCAGTGTTTCTTAATAATGTTCTCTATATCTGAGGAGGTAACTGGATACATGTGGATAAAAGCTGAGCCAAAATCTCCATCAGTCTGCTCACTGGTTGTAGATGGCAAACAATCCAAACCTAAAAGCGGCTTGTATTTCAGTTCCCTATCTCTAACCACTTCTTCTGTCAAACTGTCTTTAATCCAACATGGGTACTTCCTTTGAAAAAAAAAAGTTCTTTAATAAATTCTCTCTCTTTCTGAAAGTTTACCACATCACTGCACATCCTGGAGGCTCTGATTAACTGCCCCTTGACTATACCTTTCTTCTGTGAAAAGGGATGTCCACTGAGTGTAAATAATAATTTGAAAACGTGTTTTTCGAAAAATCTTTGATTGGAAGCAGTTATTGGCATAATCTTTGTAGATGGTAACATCCAATTAGTTAACAGTCTGTGTAGATGAGTTGTATGTAAACTTTAAAAATTCAGTAGTACTATTAATGTAACACAGAAATTGAATAAGCTTATCCCCAGGTCCCAGCCAAAAAAAGACAAATGTCGTCCAGGAACCTGGTATAAAATGTAATATGTCTAAACCACTCTGTTTTAAAGACAAATTTCCTTTCCCAATAGTATAAAACACAATTTGCATGCAAGGGGGCGCAAGTGGCCTCCATTGCTACTCCCCCATCCTGTTTATAGTATTCCCCGTTGAAAAACACAAAATTATTTCTCAAGATGGTCTCCATAAATTCTAATATAAGGTTCATCTGCTGGGGTTCCAGATAGTCGCCCTTTACTTTTAAACAAGTGCACTTTGTAATGTAGAATTGTTCTGAAGGAAGTCTGGGAGTGTTCCGGGTGAAAGCACTTAACCTTTTATTTACTGTTCACAGAGAACAATGAGACTTTTCTGGACATGTTGAAAACCTTTAATGATAAATTGTTAACACTGAAAAATGTACAAATGGAGATAGATTATTTAAACGAGTGCATTTTAGTGAGAAGAGTCCTCAAGAGACTCTGCTTTATGAAATATCCTAATAATGTTGAACCTAATAGCACATTTCACAAAGAATTGTTGGAATTATTTAACAACTTTGAAGTATAAATGCTTAAAATTATGGTGAGGAACTACAATGTAATCAAGGGAAGGTTGTTAAATGAAATGAACAGTTTACACAATTGTATTACTGCAGACTTGTTATTTAATGTTGAAAAAGTTAAATACGTGAATGTGTTTAAAGAAATTGATGGACATTGCAGTAATGTTATTAATAGGAAAGTTAAAAAGCTGCAAAGGGATTTGGTTGAATATAGGGAGGGGAGAGCTTACCCTCCACCAAAGAAAATGTTGAACCAGGGTGTTAGAGACATTGGGTTTTGGGGTTGGAAATTATTCTAATGTGGTTGCTAATAAAAGGGTGGGTTCCCCTACCCCAACTTTAGAAGCCCCCCCCCCTTGAGAAGAAGCGAACGGATAGCCCAGAGATAGTGCCAAGTCAACAACAACAGTTGCAATTTTTTCAGGGGAGGGAGAGGCAGAGGATGGGACGGGGAGGGGGGCAACACTGGAACAGCAACTATTGGGACAACTGAGACAGGTTGTAGAACATGCAGATAACATTGTAGTTACTCATTCTGGTATACAGAACAGACTAGGTGGTTTCAGCATTTTTAACTATACAGACTTAGTAATTGAAAATAAGCACTTTGAACTATTTACTAAGGTTTTTCAACATGTACCAGCAAGACCAGTGAGTTTGGTTAGAACTTTGATTGATGTTAAGCTGTTTACAGGGAAATTACACTTGAATTTATTCTTTAAAGGGATGAAACACATGAACTCTGGTTTAAGTAGAAAGAGTATATTTAACCCCACCTTACGAATTTTTGAGGAACTAGTAGAGAGAGATGTCAGGAAATTAAATTTGAAGAAGAATACTAAATGTAATTATAGTGAAACTGAAAAAGACATTGTACAGACTCTCTCATGTAATAAGTGCAGGCTGATGAAACCTGACAGAGGGGGTGGAGTAGTGTTAATGGTCTCTATTGACTACGAGGCACATATGTTTGAGATTCTCAGTGATGATACTAAATATGTTGTTGCATCAAAAATTGAGATTACTATAGCTTACTCTAAAATTGAGCATTATTTAAAAGACCACCTGTTGCAGGGCACTTTTAACAAAAGTTTATATGACTTTTTACATGCTAGTAGACCACGTATTCCCACCTTGTTTGGAATACTCAAAACACATAAAAGTATAGAGAACCTTACTTTTCGTCCTGTTGTTGCTGGGGCAGGTTCTATTTCGGAGCCCCTAGTTGTATACATTGACCACCATGTCGAAAAGTTTGTCAACTCTTTGAAACATATCTGGAGGGGCTCTTGGAATTTTTTGAAAAACATTACCCCTGACAGGTTCAATAAGGACCTGGAATTAGTTACCATTGATGTGGTGGAATTGTTTCCCAGTATAACACACATTGTTGCTTTGGAATGGTTTCACTAGTTGTTACTAGAAATCAACTCTCTGGAACCCCAGCAGGTGAACCTTATAGTAGAATTTATGGAGACCATCTTGAGAAATCATTTTGTATTTTTCAAAGAGGAATATTATAAACAGGAGAGGGGAGTAGCAATGGGGGCCTCTTGTGCCCCCTTGTATGCAAATTGTGCTTTATACTATTGGGAAAGGAAATCTGTCTTTGAAACGGAGTGGTTTAGATATATTACATTTTATACCAGGTTCCTGGAACACATTTGTCTTTTTTGGCTGGGACCTGGGGATACGCTTATTCAATTTCTGAGTTACATTAATAGTACTACCGAATTTTTAAAGTTTACATACAACTCCTCTACACAGACCATTAACTACTTGGATGTTGCCATCTGCAAAGATTGTCAATAATTGCCTCCAATCAAAGATTTTTCAAAAACACACGTTTTCAAATTCTTATTTACACTTTGACAGTGGACATTTCTTTTCACAGAAGAAAGGAATAGTCAAGGGGCAGTTAATCAGAGCCTCCAGGATATGTAGAGATGTGGTAAACTTTCAGAAAGAGAATTTATTAAAGAACTTTTTTTTTTTTTTTTTTTTTTTTTTTACAAAGGAAGTACCTGTGTTGGCTTGTAGACAGTTTGACAGAAGAAGTGGTTAGAGATAGGGAGCTGAAATATAAGCCCCTTTTAGGTTTGGATTGTTTGCCATCTACAACCAGTGAGCAGACTGATGGAGATTTTGGCTCAGCTTTTATCCACATGTATTCAGCTACATCCTCAGATATAGAGAACATTATTAAGAAATACTGGGGAGTGCTTACATTCAACGAAGATACCAATTAATGTATACCTAAGGAACCTAGATTTTTTAGAAGGGGCATGAATCTGAATGAGATGTTTGTGAGGGGAGATTGAGGCTGAACAACAGGAAACCTGGTACATTCAGGTCTGGGTTTTGCAATCAATGCCCTCTCATGGCCAACCAGGAGAGTATTTATTTGGCAGTAAGGGACGTTTTATTTAAGTACTTGGGGCACTATAACTGTAATAGTACAGGAGTAGTGTATTTGGTTACCTGTGAAGTATGTCCCAGTTTTTATATTGGGAAGATGGAGAGGTGCTTAAGGAAGCGGGCATATGAAC
The DNA here is from genome assembly GCF_019279795.1 of Protopterus annectens. Classification (NCBI taxonomy): domain Eukaryota; kingdom Metazoa; phylum Chordata; order Ceratodontiformes; family Protopteridae; genus Protopterus; species Protopterus annectens. The sequence goes on along the minus strand of NC_056732.1, from coordinate 608,268,992 downwards.
ACTCATATGATGTAGTAAGAGAAAAGGAGACTAGTGCACTGTCTAAGCACGTTAAAAACTGCAGGAATGCCAAATTCTGGTTCTTTGTTATAGAACAATTCTTACATAACCCTAGGGGTGGTGCTTGGGAAGCCAGATTAGAATACAGGGAGTTATTCTGGCAGATTAAACTGTATGCAGGCAAACCCCCGGGGTTGAGTGATTATATTAGTATTAACAGTGTCCTTAGACTAAGGGCTGTAAATTGTGAAATATTTTATTAATACAGCATTGTTCAAGGACATATTTTAATCACTGCATTTAATATACAGTGTTAATTTTATTCTGTTTGCCCTGAGCATTCAAGTGTTACTGTAGTGTTGGGTTGGGAGGGGTTATAGAATATGTGTTATTCAGTGATTGGCAGGTTGTGATTGCTGGTTACTTTTAAATAAGTGCACTCTGTAATGTAGAATTGTTCTCAAGAAGCCTGGGAGTGTTCTGGGTGAAAGCGCTCAACCTTTTATTTACTGTTCACACAACTGTTTTTAAAACTGCTTTGCCTTTCCGTTTGGAGTCTCTCATTTTTGAATTTTCAGTGCTCATAGCTTTCCAGGCTTTTCAAGCCTCTCCCTTCTGGGACTATTGTGATTCAGATGGAAAGTGTGTCTTTGGTATGGTATATCAACAAACAAGGAGCAACCAGATTTTATTTATTGTGTCGAGAAGCTGTCAGAATATGTCAGTGGGCGATCTTGTCCAGTTGATTTCTGATAGCAGCACACATTCAGGGAAGTCCGACGTCATAGCAGACAAGATGAGCAGGTCCATTTTATTGCCTTATGAGTGGTTTCTCAACCTGAAAGTTGTGGAAAATATATTCCACCATTGAAGTCAACCTTGCTGCAGCGTCTTTGCATTCCCCCTCAACAACAAGTGCAGCAGGTTCTTTGTCCTGATTCCCCCAATGGGGGAATCACCGAGAGCTACTCTCCTCCAAGATTAACCCCCTGTTTCCTTTATGCTTATCCCTCCAACTCCTCTAACCCCCAAGTTTCTCCAGAAAGCATCTCAATATCAGACCACGGTCATCTTCATTGCACATTATTGGCCTTGTCAGATTTGGTTCCCCTTTCTTTGACCTCATCTAGGTCACCTACTATGGATTATGGATCCAGTTCCAGACCACCTGTCTCACCCAACAGTAATGATTCACTCAGACATTTCAGTCCTAAAGGTGATTGCATGGTTTCTCCACTTCCATTGATAGCCATTCAACCAAGGCTGACCCCCCCCCTGTACATCACATTCTTTTATTTTCATGTAAAGCTTCCACAAGGAAAATTTACAGAAGTAAATGGAAAAGATTTGCTTTTTGGCACAAGAAAGAGACACTGACCCTTTTTCAGCACCAGTACCTAACGTTCTTGAGTTTTTGGGTGCAATTTTTTAATGAAGGGGGAATCTCCTCGACTATTAAAGTTCAATTAGCTGCCAGTTATAATTGCCACATAGGAGTAAATGATTCCTCATTAACTTGCTTGTAGATGTGGTAAATCAACAAGCAAGGGGGAACTGGTCATACCCACTTTTCTGACTAGCTATGTTAGGCTGTGATATAACATCACAGCACAATCTCACTGTACAGCCATCCTACATTCTGTCAGAGAGAAATTCTGTGGTAGACAGGCTGAGCAGGACCCAGGGCAGACCTTCATGAATGGAAACTAGATAAATGAGATCTGCCAAGTATTGATCCATCTCTGGGGAGTTCCTCAAGTTGACCTCCTTGCCTCCTTTTGGAACAGTCAACTGGCAATTTTTTTTTAAACAAGAAACATTTTTATTAAGTTATCACTTATGACAGACAATATCATACATATAAATGAAAACAAACCATATTGACATAAACCCAGCTGCAACCATTTTACATCATAAACCATATTGACATAATCCTAGTTGCAAACATTATACATCACTTATAATCTACCCAGTCATTGTCAGTCAGGCATTACATACCACATTCAAGTCCTGCCTTTTTTTAAAACCTAATTCCTCCCCTGTGTGTATTGTTTCTACAATTCCCATTTTCCTCTGTAATTGGCTCCTTCCCTTTTTAAGATCCCAATTACAGTTGTTTTATCTTTGTTACTATATTCACTACTACTAATAGAAATGGTTTAGACTTTGATTTCCATTTTCTAATAATTGCTTTTTTGGCAGCCACCATAATTAGATTTCGCAAGGCTTTACTATGTCTAGGCAATTCAGATGTATCATAGCTCAGAAATATCATTTCCCTATTACACCAATTTGCTTACCCAGTATCTCCAAGAGTAGTCTGGAGGAATCTTTAAAGTCTGTCAACTCATCACACTCCCAAAAAATGTTTTCCCAGTTACCTCTTTCTTCCCCATCACACCTCCAACATTTGCTGTCTACCTGAGGAAAAAATTCTCTGGAGTATACTCTGGGTATAAAACTATCTATGTAAACATTTCCAAGCAAAAATCCTAAATCTTCTAGAATCTAGATTTCGTTGCATGTTTGAGAGACATACATATCCCCATTGTTTCTTTCTGAATTGCTTATTCAGTATCTCTTCCCAATCCTTTCTAACCTCCTCTGATTGATTCTTGTAGTTGTCATGCAGTAGTCCTCATGCTGTACTAATTATTCCTTTTTAGTGGCAGCTTCTGTTCTAGAGTCTACTAAAAACTGTACCAGTGCTGGTCTTTCCTTTAGGACCTCTCTATTTCTTTCTCTTTGCCTATACTCTGATATTAATCCCAGATAATTAAGGCAATGTCTAGCCTGCAGTCCAAATAAATTCTTGGCCTCTTCCTATTCTAGTACCTTTCACTGTCTAATTATTTGCTCCCAGTACCTTGGTTCTTTTGCCAGTTTTCTGCAATAAATTCCAGCCCCTCTTGCCTATTCTCTGTATCCCTAACTGCAGTCATCCCTGTTGGCAGAATCTTCTTTCCCATTCCCATGTTGGCTTAGTTCTTAGAATACTTTATGAATATAATATTCTGTATGATTATTGTTATCCTTAAAAATCTGCATCCAAAATCCCAGTCTCTCCTTGTTTCTTGAGATTCCCATCATCATCATCCCTTTCCTCTGTGAATTATTTGTTTCTGATTGTGCTCTATATATATATATATATATATATATATATATATATATATAGGAGCCTTAACTGCGTAGCTCTGAAATACTCCTTCAAATCAGGTAGTCCCAATCTGCCTTGTTCTATTAGAAGAATCAGCTTATCCCACTTGAATTTTGCTGTCTTCCCCACCCAGATAAAATCCTTCAACTCTTTATTAATTGCTATCCACAACTTCTCCTCTGGTTGATAAAAATATGCCTGATCTGTTTAACTGCTTGTATCTTACTATCCATATAACAGAGCTTCCAATTTTTCGGGTTTTATATTATCTTTTGGTTAATTTTTCCCACATATCCTTATCTGCCACACCGGAATCATTTTCAAACCATACTTCTAAATATTTTATTTTATCGAGTTCCCATAAATATGGATATTGGTGAACCAGTTTGTGCGTGGGTACATAATTTACTGCTATTGCCTTGGTTTTAGTTTCATTAATTGTGTATCCCCCCAAAAGGATTTGAAACTGTCTCAAAACGTTCCACAACACTGTAATATCGTTGTCTGCCTTTGTCAGGTATGAAAAATCATCTGCAAATAGAGCCAACATTTCTTGACTCCCATACTAATTATATCCATGAATTTCTGAGTCCCTTATTTTCTTTGCCACTGGATCTATATATAGTACAAATAACAAAGGGGAAAGAAGACCCCCCCTGCCTGGTTTCTTTGCTCAAGCAGAAGTTATCAGAGGGTTATCAGAGAGGACCCCACCCGCTTTAATTTTCACCTCCGATACCTCTTATATCTTCCTAATGAACCTTATCATTTTATAAGGGAATGTAAATCCTTCCATTGCCCTGCTCATAAAGTCCCAGCTTACTCTGTCAAATTACTTTCTAGCAAGACCCACCAACAGCAGTGATATATTTTTTTACATTCTGATTCCCTCTGGATCATCAGTGTTCTGTTAATGTTGCCAAATGTTTGCCTCCCCTCCACAAAACCACATTGATCCATATCTATCAATTTTGGCATCACTTTTCCATTCTTTTAGCCATTAGAGACATAAACACTTTATAATCATAGTTTAGTATTGAAATGGGCCTGTATGAAACTGGATCTGATGGGTCTTTACCCTCTTTAGGTATTACTGCTTTCTTCCAAGATGTTGGTACTTCTCCTCTTCTTAAAATACTGTTAAACAAAACCTTCCAGATCTTTATCAGTTTTTCCCTACTAACTTCCAAACTTCCACAGGAATACTATCTATTATTTGGGACGTTCCAGTAGATTGGTTATACATAACCATTTTTATCACATCTCCTCCTATCCTGTTAGTAATTGAGACTCCTCTACCTCTAACCTTGGCATATTTAATTCTTCTGTAAATATTTTTATTTGGACATTTTCTTCATTTTGATATTTTTCTGCTTTTTACAGACTTTCATAAACTTTCCAAAATAGTTCTAATACCCATACAGGATCTTTTGTTACCTTCCTTATTATAGGCTCCCTAAGCTTGGTGACAGCCCTTGCTACTTTCTGTTGCCTGAGTTGTGCTACAAGTTTTTGTGCTGTAGTGTTATTATTGAAAAACAGTTGCTTAGCAGCAATCTTTCTAAACTCATGCATATTATCGAGGTAATCCTTTATTTTCTGTTTAGCATTCTGCAGTTAACTCCTGTTGTTTTGAGAGATTCCCCCTATTTTGCAATACTTCAACATTTGTCAGTCCCTCTAAATAATTCTTGTTACGTCTTAACCATATCTCCCTTTGTTTTATTTCAGCCCTAGTTTTAAACTCCACTTTTATTTTATCCCACTTCCTAGTTATATTTTCAGAAGAAATTTCTGTCTTCTTTAATAGCTCCTGAGTGATTTCCACTGCCCATTCCTTAAATTCCTCTATTTTCAACAGATATGTGGTAAAGCACTAGTGTCTCATTTTTATTTCATTACCCTCTATTTTTGTTTTAGTTATTGTTGGAGCCTGTTCTGAAATAGTAATGGGTGTGTATCAAGACCTTCAATTAAATGCACATGTTCCTCTGAAATGTAAATTCTGTCTGGCCTAGCCCAATTTTTGTGTCTTGGGGAATAATATGTAAATTCACTCCGCGCTCTTAGTACTGAATTCACATCTTCCTTGCCTAATATTTTGATAAGTTTCTTCAAATCTCTACCCTCTTTCCCTCCTTTGTAATACTTTCCCTTCTGCCCCTTGACACATCTTCATTGCTACAAATCAAATTCCAGTCCCCACCTGTAAGTAATATCCATTGCTGAAAGCTGATTATCTTTCCCAGAATTTCCTTAAACTCCATTATAGCAGTTTTAGGTAGAATATAAGTACATGCCATTGTAATCTTCCTCCTTTGCCAGTAACCCCTTAGTACTACAAATCTGCTATTATTATATTTTTTATCCTTTTCTCTCATTATTGGAGCACATTTTGCAATTAATATAAGTACTCCTCTTTTCCTTTGTCCCAGGTATTCCACTAAGTAACCATCTGGAAAACCTTTCTTTATGAAATTCCATGTTCAGTTCTTTCCAAGTGTGTCTCCTGTAGCTTCGCTACTTGCAGTCTACGTTTTTAATAAAGTAATATATACGAACAAAAATGTAGAACACAGCACCACAGCAAACCAATAAAAAGCAGATGGCAAAGAGCAGTGTAAAATCCAAATAGACTTTTATTCTAACAATTGTGAGTGCTTCAGCAGTAAAATCTCTTCTTCAGACCATACAAAAATCAGTAGCATCTCAAATATTTAAAATGCAATCAATTAAATATCTACCAATAAAAAACATTCAAGTACAATAGCCATAAAAATTTAAAGGCACAGCTTTCTTTTAAGGCATAAACCATAAAAGGCTATTACCATAAAAACACACACATAGCAGTATACTTATTTAAGAAGCTTTCTTTCTTTCAGAACTGGCTTAAGAGGTACTGATTCATTCAAACCTGCACCTCTGTGTGCTGATAGTTTACGAATCCATCTTAATTCTTTCCCCTCTGTGACATTAGTTATATCACCCAAACCTAAAACTTTCATAAATTACTTCTATTGCCATAAACTTAAACCAATGGTTAGTGCCTTTCTCTAGTGTATGTTTAGCTAAGGCACTATAACTATTGTCCTTATTGGCACAATAATAATGGTCTCTAATTCGTTCCTTAAGTTGCCTATTAGTTTTTCCTATGTAAAATTTTGAATAAGTCACACACTATGCTAAATAAACTTAAGTTTTTTGTGTCACAATTAGCTTTAACTTTAAAAACATAATGATTACCATTGTCTGGTTGTATAAATGTATTGGATACATCAATGTATTTACAAAAAGTACATTTACCACAGATAGAGGTACCAAAACTAGTTGTTCTAATACTAGGTTGCTGTAGTTTACTTGTGTTAGGGAAACAAAGCTGTCTTTTGAATTATTTTTTTATTTTTGTAAACAAAATTTGGGGCTGCAGTACCAAATTCACATAGAATAGGTCCAGAATGAATTAGGGACCATTATTATTGTGCCAATAAGAGCCATAGTTATAGTACCTTAGCTAAACATATGCTAGAGAAAGGCACTAACCATTGGTTTAAGTTTATGGCAGTAGAAGTGATATGTGAAAGTTTTAGTTGGGTGATATAACTAATGTCACAAAAGGGAAATAATTAAGATGGATTTTTAAATTATCAGCACATAGAGGTGCAGGTTTGAATGAATCAGTACCTCTTAAGCTAGTTCTGAAAGAAAGAAAGCTTCTTAAATAAGTATACTGCTATGTGTGTGTTTTTTATGGCAATAGCCTTTTATGGTTTCTGCCTTAAAAGAAAGGTGTGCCTTTAAATTTTTATGGCTATTGTACTTGAATGTTTTTTATTGGTAGATATTAATTGATTGCATTTTAAATATTTGAGATACTGCTGATTTTTTGTATGGTCTGAAGAAGCGATTTTATTGCGAAAGTGCTCACCTGTGTTCGAATAAAAGTCTATTTGGATTTTACACTGCTCTTTGCCATCCGCTTTTTATTGGTTTGCTGTGGTGCTGTGTTCTACATTTTTGTTCATACTACTTGGTTTGTGGTTGAGCACAGCTTTGCAGTCAGCAGGACTTGTTTTACCATAATAATATATACATTTACAACTGCTAAACATTCTCATTAATAACCATATCCTATCTCCCACACAACATGGATTCAAAGCAAGTCATAGTCCTATGACTGCCATGATTGCTTTCATGGACACTTAATATTCATGGACACTTAATAAAGCCTGAGATGCAGGTAAAATTGTCTCTTCCTTATTACTTGACTTATGAAAAGATTTTGATATAGTACCTCACCACTTCTTTTATACCAACTCTCTAAAATTAATCTCTCTTTCTCCTCTCTCAACTCATTCTCAAGTTACCTATTTGAACAGAAAACAGGCAGTTAAATGGCAAAACTGCTTCTCTCCATATCTTCACGTCTCTACCAGTGTTCCATAAGGCTCCATATTAGGACCGCTCCTATTCAGTATCTTTATTAATAGTCTTCAGTCTGCATTCATTCAGGAATCTCTTATACAGTATGCAGATGACTCTACCATTATATGTTTTGTTGATTCTTTCACTGATATTCAACAAATTACTCAGTCGGCTTTACCTTCGCAGAGACCTGGTTATACATTAATCATCTGTCACTTAACCCAAACAAAACCAAACCAATCCTTTTTTTTCATTTTCAGTGATCTTTAGCTACATGTCTGGTGATCTAATTAAACTTTTTAAAAGTAACCTTATGCATTTTTAGCTATTTTTCTCTTATTTTATCATTTTAATTTGTATTTAGTTGTATCTAAATAACTTCTGTTTTACCTTTGCTATTTCCAATTTTGTATTCTTCACTTTTGTGCAAATTTCTTTGTGAATATTATCATATTGTTGTTTACTGTGTTATGTCCAGATTTATGCGGAGCTTTTCTCCCCAGGCATCCACTGAAAATGGGCTCTCAACGGCCCAGTGGACTATCCCGGTAAACAAATGAAAATAAATAGTTCCCTACTTTTTCTTTTTTTGTATTAATCTGTGAGACCATTGACATTTAAAGACATTACAGAAAGCATCATTGTATTAAAAACTTATTATTCTCATCTTTTATGTCTAACAGCTTTTTTGTTAAATATCTTGTTCCAGCTTTTGAGTTACATGCATGCACTGTTTGGCAGGTTGAACTTTTATACAGTTGTTTCTTGTCATAGCCATTTGAGCCTATGTCACATATTACAAACCATTTTGTTTTACTGAAATCCCTCAAAAAAACTCCAATACCCCTTTAAACCTGTTAATTTAAGACTAACACACAAAACTATGTACATCTTCAAATTTAATACTAACACAGAAAAGTATGTACATCTTCAGATACTGAAGTTTTACCCTCCTAATAAGAACACATATCCCAAACTGACAGCCACACTTGGACTTGAGTTAACCTAAAAGAAAGGTTATTCATGCAAAGACGCATGGTGCAGCCTGTGCTTCTACTAAGTGCTGTCTGGTTTTGTCTTATCTTTATAGCTCTCCCAGTTGGGAAAACACCTGAATTCTTTCAGAAAACATCATCTCTTAGCCTCTTTCCCTTTATCAGATTGTAGCCAATTTCTCTTCATCAGATGGTCTTCATGAAGACATGAGGACCACATACACAATTGCTAAGCATACATTTATTTGCTTGCAAAAGCCTTATTCAGTATTCTTTTTCATTTATTTGCTTTCTGTTAAAACTTGTTACAAGATTAAAGTAAGGGCCTTAATCGAGTCATTCCCCATGCAAGAAGGAGAAAAAGCACATTAATTTTTCTTTTGTCATGCTCTTTTAACTGGGCTTTTTTTGTTACATTGTAGTGCCTGCATTTCTTAAAACTGAACAAGGAGAAAGAAGAAGGTAGGAAAAAAAAGTAAAAACATCCTAGGAGCACCTGTTTACAATAGTATTTCCATTACACTTAAAATAATTGAGAAACTTTACTTTATAGCATGCAAAGAAAGCCATACACTATAAAATAGTACTAGTAAGACGAAAATGTTGTTTTACTTACAATTTACTTTCTCTCTTCTCTTCCAGTATTTTTCCAAACAGTAATGACATGAAGTAGGGCAGAATCCTCCACAGGTTCAAAAGAGTTCAAAAAAGTCCAATATTTCCAGATTTTTTTGTTTTACCATAGTTCACAAATATAATTATTGCTCTGTAATTGCGCGTTTGGCAGTTTCCAAGTTACTGTTTTTATTCTGGTTCATTTCCATCTCCCAGATATTGTCTGTGCTTCATTTGCAATGCACTCTTGATTCTTCTAGTCAACTATCGTGCTCTCTTCCTGGTTTCCAGCATTTTCCGTTGAAACATTGGAAAAGGTTTCACTGGCACATTCTCTCTGTGGTATTTATTACCATAAGAACAAGAACCAGAATCTTCTGCTGTTCACAACTCACTTTTTGTTGGAATAACCTTTGTATTTCCTCCTTAGCATGTACTTCATCAAAAAATTATTTTGTCCCTCCAGGCAATAATATTTTGATGATAGGTGGGTACAACAGTTTGAATCTCATGCCTGCTTCTTGACATTCTCTGAATAGTTGAATAAATTTACTCCTCTTCTGCCTAGTGTACAATGAATAATGTTTCTCCACAAACACTATGCTGTCTCCCACTTTTAGTACTTTTGTCATTCTGCCACAGTTTTTCAGAATTCAACTTCTTCTACTGAAAGCATTGCATCTTTACTATCAAAGATGGTTGCTTTCTTATAGCCAGGTTTGGAGCATACACAGAGTGCCCTTTTAACAACTCCTGCTGTGGAATGCCAGTCCATTTGCTTATTTGTGCTTTCATAAAATGAATGAATCTGTTCCTTCCAGCTTCTCTGGTACAGCCGAAAATCTCAGGTTTTCCATCAGGGTTCTGTCCTCTACTTGTTATTTTTGAAACATTTCTTCTTGAGCAGTCTCATATTCAGCCAGGCTTTTCTTCAATTCTGACCTTTGATTTTTGCAGTTTTATCACCTCATCTGAATTCTTCCATTTTTTTAGCCTTTTGTTATTTGAGTTGATATACTCCATTAGTGTTTTGTTTATTTTAACCAGGTATGTGTGGAGTTGTTTTATGCTTTCCTTAGGTTACTGGAAGTCATGTCTAGAGGTTGTACGGCTTTTTGCTGAACAGTTGCAGTACTTTTCCCAGTCAGTTTTTTTTTTCAGTACCCTTTGCAGCTGATTTTCCTTCAGGTCATCTGTGTTTATTTTTTCTTGGAATCCAGGCAGTATACACTTACTAGCAAGTTACTGAAATTTACCCAGAAACTCAAAAGTCCACAGGCCTTATCTGCAGAGTTTCTGTTTTCACACTGGAAGAGCTGGAATTAAGCTGTTACTCAATGTGTAGCCATCTTGGAAGTCTCCCCAGTGTCTAAAATTTCTTGAGATGTTACCTTCTGCAATATTAATAAGGTTTTCCATTTTGTGTGAGTACGTGATGTTACAGTACAATACATGTTTTTGAAAGATATAAGAATTTTTATTATTTTTTCTCTCTTTTTTAAATGACTTGTGTCTGTATTTTAATTGGTTAACATTTACAGTTTACTAGTCACATTTACCTTTCTTCCTGTACAAGGTCATCTGGCTTTAATCTACATCATAAAATAAACAAGTCAGCCATTAGCATCCAAAACTGTGTTTTGTCTGTGCCTGTATTGCTAGAACACATTCAACATTACAAATACAGTGTTTGCCTTTATGCTAAAGCCATCATCTTGGCAAAATTAAAATAATACCTAAAATAAGATGCTTAGATATGTATAATTATCACACTGTACTTTGTGTGTGTGTGTGTGTGTGTGTGTGTGTGTGTGTGTGCGTGCGTGTACATGTCCGAAGAATAGTATTCAGTTTTGATTACAAGTCTGATGACAATAGAGTGGCATCCCTGCAGCTTCACATTTTCATAAAGAAGTTAATTCTGTTTTACGTAACAGAGGTGATAAAGAAGACTTTATACAGCTACACCTTGTTATTACTCAGTCTCTGTCCTCACAACCTTCCATTCCAACTCCTCTTTATTCCCCAATAATGATATATCCTTTTTTTAACTACTTATAGAATTGTATCTTAGAACTAGACTAACTTTTTCTCAGTAACAGTTCAGTTTACTTAGTCAAATTTTCTGTTACATACTGTTTTTCACTGATGTTGCTAATTATTTTTATGTAAGATATGTTCTCTAAATAATATCATATACTGTACTTTAAATGTGTTATGTCTTTCAATGTGTTGTTTACTGCAGTTAATCTACTGTATTTTAACTTTATGATGATGTGGAGCTTTTCTGCCCGGGCCTCAGCTGAAAAAGGGCTCTTGCTCAGTTGAACTTTCCCACTCAACAAATGTCAAATAAATAATAAATAAAGTCATTTGTTATTGTGTATTTAGAGTATGAGGTGAGAAGAGCACAGAAAATTATAACTTTATTTCACTGAGCTGAGCAGATTATCAAGTGGGATCAGAAGCCTTTTTCAGTCCCATCCCATTTATAGTAAAATCTAGGCAAAACAATATATTTTTTACAGTGTATATATATATATATATATATATATATATATATATATATATATATATATATAAAATATATCCAATCATATGTCTACACACATATATGGATCTACTTGAGATGTTCGAAAATTCAAAACGCCGCCATTGTTATGGCCGAGGCCATATGGTCAACATTTTGAACTGTCGAACATGTATAGCGGAGATATACAGTGCGGGACCGGGAGATTTCCCTTTTCTGCACTGTAGTGTGATCTCGGAGTAGGAATATTTAAGTAGCAGGGGGGCTTCCCCCCTACTAAATGCAGTTAGGGAGGTATTTTTGTGTGTTTTACATTTTGTAGATGTTCGACATTTCAGAATGTCGACCATATGGTCCCGGCCATATGAAAGTAGTTGTTTTGGAATGTCGAACATCTGAAGTAGATCCATATATGTGTATATATGGGTTCATGTTAGAACGTCGACAACTGACTATATCGACAAGTAGCCCTGCAGCACCAAATAAACGAAACCTGAAAGCATCGACATTTCAAATAACCGACACTTACTCCATCGAGACGACTTCACCGACAATCCACTTTACCGACAACGCGCTACACCTACATCCCATATTACAGGTAAAGGGTATTAACATATGTTGAGTGGGGGATGTAGTTATAATGTCAGACTAAGTGACATAAGTTTATAAATACATATAGATGTTGGTGTGTGTGTGTATGTGTTCAGGATATATAAATATTTTTTTTTCTTTTAACACTGGTGTAAAGCACAATATGCTTCATGAACAGCCTGGTGTTTCATAGGAAACATTGCATGTCTAATGAACATTATTACATGGAATGGCTACAAATGGTGCAGAACAAGTGTAAAAAGTTATAGTAAATTAGCATGTACAGTATTCAAAAAGGATATTGGAAAACATAAGCATCTCTCAACAGGGATATCAACAGAACTAAAGGAACCTACATGGGCAGCAGGTGAAAATAGTTCGGAGTGTTTTAGAAACAACTCTGACACTTGTGTAAAGAGTTATACAAAACATGTCTTGGGGAACAATATCTAATTATGGCACAGTTGCATTTACATTTTGCCTTGGTGATGAGGTTTGTTTGTGAAATCTGAAATACTGGGAGGTGCATGAAGAGGAAAATTAAGACAGTTCCGTATTAATGGGCCAGTAGTACAGAAAATTGTTGCTGTGTATTTTACTGATTTGGATGGTACTATAAGTGCATAATTTTATTTCTTAAGCTAGCTATGACCATTGCACCAGTCATGGTAGCTTTTCAGCACTAGGGGAAAAAAGAAACATTCATTTGAGAAAATAACACTAAGTTTGGCAGCTCTGTGGTCAGAAATGATCGGGTTGTATGTTGAAAAGGAATAGAAGAGAAAATAAATGATCGTGGGCAGGGAAAAGTAAAATACTGAAGTCAGAAGGTCCTGGTGACATTGCGGTTGCAAATTTTATTCTCACAGCTATCTGGTCAGAGATTCAGGACTTTGAAGCAGGCTGTAAAGGGGAATCTTTTAAGCCAAGAGAACGAACTGTAGAGTTTCTAACAAGGAGTCAGTGAGCAAACAACGATCATTCAGGGCCTGATTGAGGAGAACACGGAACTAGAGACAGTTGACATCAGGGCTGATTGTATGAAACAGAATCTGTTAGACCTGCAGGCTGAGCAAGTTGAAAAAACATTAAAATCAGTGGCATAGGAGAAGGATGCGAAGAAGCACACTGTAAAGTGAAAGTTAGAAAAAGGATAGCCAGTTAGACTAATATGGAAGAAACTGAGATTAACATTGAGAGAATACATAGTACAGCATGGTGCCCAACAGCAGATATCAGCGACTAATAGTAGTGAGATTTCTCTCTTACATTTTCAAAAACAGAATCCTGCAGAAGGCATGAAAACCAGGGCTAAGACTGACAATAGAGGGAAAACAATCTGTTCATAGACCAAGAGTTTGCATATGAAACAAGAAAGAAGTGGAATATTTTCACCCCTGCAGAAGGTTTTGTAAGGAAAAGGGGGTCCACTGAAGCTGTTATATCCTGCAGTCTTCAGGATGTTCCTAAATGGGGGTATTAGGACCATAAAGAACCACTAAGCATACTTCATCAGCCAGTTAATTTACAGAGTATACTGCAGGATATAGAACAGAAACAAGGGCAAGGTGGAAAAAGGGAAGAGATGAGGAAAATGACAACTGGATTTGTGGGAAAAGAGATGCTTCCACTCTTTAAAATCAACAGCAGCTAAGAGAAAAGGCCATGTTGATAAGAGGCAAGAAAACTCAACAGAGAAGATAAATGAACAATAGAATCCTTTGAGAGTACTAAAATATCTTATTATGTTGATTTAGCTAAACTATGAAATTGTGAACATGGAGAGGCCCAGAATATGGCATGAATATGTATGGTTAGAAGGGGGAAAGCATTATTTACAGTAAGTGCTATTTTCTGCTAATCTGCAATGTGAGGTTCAACTAAATGTATTGGAAATTAAGTGAGCTGAAGCAAAGTATGTGTTAAAAACATGTGCTGGAAACTAACAGGATATTGACTTTTAAAAAAAAATAAACCACGTGGTAAAGTATAAAAAAGACAATTTATAAGATTTATGTTAAAAACACAAAGTGTGAACCGCTGTGGTGGTGCTGCGGTAGCGTTGTCGTCTCACAATAAGACGCTGTCTGGTTCAATTCTCAGCTAGAGCGTCTTCTGCGTGGAGACATGCGTTAATGGGCGTATCTTCGTTGAAGATTATGCATCAGGCCTGGCAAGCCGGTACGTAAAAATCAATTGCCACTCATTAGCGGACCGGAGTTCCTCTGTGGCGACCCCTAACCGTGAAAAGCCGAAAGACACAAACATGTTAAAAACACAAAGTATCAAAGAATATATCAGAAAATGGAATCACAACTGGCAAGCTGGAAAGCATTTAAATGTGATGTAGATCAAATGGTACAAACTGTTAAAATTACTATATTAGCCTTGTTCATGTACCCAGGTCCGGTGTTTTGGCATCCATCAATAGCAACTCTTAAAAAAGATCAAGCAGTAGTGAACTGATTTTATCTGGGATGGCAAAAGGCCAAGGGTTGTATGGGATATTTAACCAAGCCAGCATGGGAGGGAGGATTAAGAGTACCAGATATTAAGATAGAACTACAAGTGTGTATGGTAGCAAACTTAGTAATAGTGGTAGACATAGACTGTAAGTCCATATGGAAAGAGATGATTTGGGAAGTAGAGCGAAGAGATCCAGACAAAACAAATATCATAGGGACACTAGTAGGTGTTGACAGGAAGAATTTAAAATTATCCTGGTCAAAGGAAAGTAAAAGTGTTTGAAACCCAGTGAGAAAACAGAAAGTGGAAAAAGTGGAAGCATAGGATTATTTTGATTGGAGACAGGTGGCAGGGCAGTTATAACCAATCAGTAGAACGGAAATGTAGCCGGAAACAAAGATAGGTACTGGTAGTATGGTAAAACAGTGGGGAGAGTTCCAAGAAGAACATCAACTGGCAGGAAATTTGGAATGGGAATATAGAGGATTGAATGATATATGGAAGGAAATACATGGAAAGCATAGCAGAAGAACATTTGAATCCAGAGATAATAACAAAAATAGAAAAGAGAAGAGAAGAGAAAAAGCAAACCAGAGGATTAATATAAGGAGATGGCTGCAGGAAGGGTAAAACAAGGATGAGTAAATGGGAGAGAGAAACAGGAAGGAAGCTAGACATGGAGGAATGAAGGACAATAAGAGTTGCCCAAGTCAGTTATGAAAGCACATAAATTAAAGATACTTGCTTGGAAATGTCTACAGAAATGTTTTTACCCACCAAATAGACTAATGAAAAATTTCTCGTCTAGACAGTGTATGTTAGAGGTGTGAGATAGAAAGGGGAACATGGGCACATATCTTCTGGAACTGCCAAGGATTGGAAGAATTTGGACAAAAAATAGGAGAGATGGTGATAGGTATTTTTCAAGGATAGAAGTTCTCACAAGGAAGATGTACTTCCTAAGATATCCTTATAAAGTAGCAGAAGAAAATAGGCCACTGATGGGGTTACTGATGACTGTATATAAAAAAGCGATGGCTGAAAAAGAAGAAAGCATCATGGAAAAGGGAGATAGAACAAATGTTGAATGAGTTAGATGTAGCAGAAAAGGAAGAAGGCGAAGGAAAGGGAAAAGAAAAGTATAAGAAGAAGTGGTATAAATTGGTACAATATGTAGAATCAGTATGATCGGCAAAGGCAGAGCTTGGTAGAGATGATGAGCACAGATACTTTTACTAGAAAGCAAAAGAGAGAGAATAGACAAGAGAACGTTCTGTGGTTGACTCATTCAGGGGAAGGGTGAATAGGGGATGTTTATAGTTAATGAGTATAAGACACTAATACTAGAAATAAAAGTTATATTTCACACTCTGTAGGAGAATAAGTGAATAATAAGGAGAAACAAAATGACAGGTATGGTTCGAGTAAAACAAATAATTCTGTACTTGGGCTGGAATTACTTGATGTTAAGATTGATTGTGAACCTTGGTACAAGGGCTGTTTTCAGTGTAATTTAATTGTTATATGGAATGACAATATTGTACAGTGAAGCACTGTTTTATTCACCAAGAGACCGGTCACAAAGTTACTAATTTAAGTCCACCTTGCAGGAGGACTGCACAAGATCTTATTGGGATGCAAGCATTATGTGAACTAATGAAGAGAATGATGAGCTAAAAAGAAAGTTAAGGAACAGTTCGTTAATAAAAAGAGGAAGTGGAAAGAAAGCTAGTTAATATTGATGAGTGTTGTCCAGTGGTGTTTCTTGCTTTGTGTCAAACCTACTAATCATTTTTTGCTTTGTACACTCCCTAGGGAGTTAACTGGGGCATACTCCTCAACCTCTTAGCACATGAAATCTGGACAAGGCCTAAAATAATGGGGGAGGACAAAGGCCCAAAAATAAGAACAGATTTTAAATATTGCTCTTATAAACTTAGAAAGTTGCTAGAATAACAGCATTTCTGTTAGCATACATTTTTTGAAGGAGTTGAAGTCTAAAACTCAAATGTATACCTTTATTTAGTGACTTCAATCTTTAGTGATTTTTCAGAAAACCACAAATTTTAAGAGAAATGACCAAAAATCCTGAGACAAAAATCAGGACACTTGAGACACATGAACTGTCTTAACTAGTAAGGCATAGAGTACAAATATTTAATGTGAGCCAGTTTGAAACATATGGATTAATGTTGCAGATGTCACCATTAGGACTGGTTTAAATGTGCCCAGAATTATGTCCTTTCTTATCAGTGTTGCAGTATTCTTTACTCTTTAGATGTCCTTATGAGGATAACAGAATGACTGGCCAGTGTACCAAAGCCTTTACAACTTCTGGGTGCCATACTTCAGATATATGTCCAACATGCAAGGAGTAAGGTACATATGTGACTTAGGAGACCTAAAGGGACGACTTTGCTGCCAGTCCAAACACTTTGTTTGAATTCTGTCTGCAAGCCGTTCACCAAGTTAGTCCCACTACTGAGCCTTTTAAAGATATGTGCCCCATTGGGGTCTTTTCCTCCTCCTCTCTTTTCTTCCTATTACTTTGGTTTACATTTCATCTGGAAATGGAAAATGTGATTGGGGGAGGCAGATTCCCATAAAGATAGACACAAACATTGGCTTTTTGTTTGGGTGCTACCCACAACCATATACAGTGTGAGATTTGTCAAGCAGTTGTCCTTAAAACACTCCACAGTTTGACATCAGTTTCATTTTGTTTGGAGAACCAGGAGTTGAAACTTTTGGCTCGGGGTACCATGGCCAAATTTGCCCACCCCAATGTATATCTACCACTTAAAAAGAAAGTCAAAAAGGTATGAACTGAGCCTGTTGCTGTCCAGCCTCCACCAAACATCTCCATCAATTTGTATGCGGAATCTGAGGACTGATCAGTGCCACTGTCATCTCCCTCTGTTGCAACCCATTTGGAGGCCAACAGGGAACTGTCTATATGCATGTCCACTGAGTCTGTGTCTCTTGCAGATGGGGGGGGGGGCACAGTAGATTATTTCAGAGGGACCTAGATAGATTCCCCAAATACTGGTTTGGGGAAAAGGTGCCTAGTACCCTCATTGAATCTAGGCAGGGGTCCGAACCTCCCTGATTTGTTAAAGTTGATGTTCCTTTGAAAAATAGCAGAAGACGAAGCATGTGGCCCCTGTGGCTACATATCTACTCAAAGAATGTCAGGATTTTACTTGAGGGGTTTTCAGTGTTCTTATGGCTCTTCCTGCTTCTGTTCTTCTGTTTCCTGGTCTTCCACTCCTTCCAGACACCTTGGGGACTCACAGCAAGAGGTTCTCTGATTCGATTCTCCGCTGGAGTTCTTTCTGTGCGGAGTCTGCATGTCCTCCCTGTGTTCATGTGGGTTTCCTCTGGGTGCTCCGGTTTCCTACCCCGTTTCAAACACATGCATTTGGAGCATTTCTCCCCTTCTCTGCCTCAGCTGAAAATTGCCTTCATTCCAAGTCGAACTTCCCCAGTAAACAAATGTTAAATAAGTAAATAAAGTAGCTGTCTTCTGTGCTTTTAATTTTTGATAAGGAAAGCTGTGCCATGGACAGGTATGGTAAAAATGTATATACCTCTGCTACCTTAGCCATTAGGGCTATTAATTACCAGACCCATATGACTGTGTAGGTCCTGGATGTCCTGTCACAACTGGCTGATTTGTCTGATTCAGGGGGTGAGACTTCTGCCATTTCCTTTTTGAATGCTACTTCTCAGGTGAATCCTAGTAAATGTAGTTATGATGCTTCTGATGCCTCCTCTAGGGCAGCTGCATCTGAATCTGTTATAAGGAAATATTCTTGGTTGATCCATCAGACTCTGCCTGAAGACATCAAGGCCAAATTACTGGATTCCTCCTTAGACAATCTTAATCTTTTTGGCACTGATCCTGCTGAATTGTTTAAGACCCTTCAGGATGAGGATAAAGTTGTGCAGGATTTGAAACACATATTTGTCTTTCCTGTTCCTGTTTTAGATAAATTATCCTTCTAAGCCTTTCTTTGTTTATAAGGAGCCTAAACCTCTTTCTAGGGGCAAGAAGACTTGTAGGAGAGATTTTTCAGTCAAGCCTTCTTTCCCTGACAATTCTGCTTCTCTTTGACATTCAGCCACTTATACCCCTTGGCTAGATTACTCTGCCCTGCAGGTTGATGCTTTCTTTTCCTTATTTGGCAACAGATAACTATGGATGCTTGGGTACTTTCCATTATTCAAAATTGTTATTTTATGGTCTAGAAGTCCTTTCCTGCATTTTCAGGCCTTCCTCAGACTCTTCCTTGTCTGCTCCCACGTTTTCCTGGAAGAGGCAAAGGAGACATACTCTTGGGAAAGAGTCAGACTTTGAAGGAGAAGAAGACCTTGATTGAAGGCCTGAGATGTTTTCCTCTCTTGGATATAATGCCCTCCCTCCACCCCCAAATGTCTCACCTGGAGAGACTCTTTCTTTAATGAAGGAGAGCATTAAATGAGAAGCATTGAAGGTCTTGGATGCCCAGAAAAAAATATTTGGGTTTTCTGGGTTTGTTCAGTAGTCTCTTTAGAGGTCTCCAGTGCTTGAAGTTACCTTCATAGCATCATCCCCTAGAATCAGACTCCCAAGGTCTGACTGTTTTTACAGACTGCAGGAACCTTTTAAATACCTCTGTAGAAACCCATCTGCAGATGTAGCAATGCTGTCTTTCGATATCAAAATTATCTTCCCAGTAATCAGGAGAGAAGAAATGTGGAGTGCTTTGGAAGAGGTAAATTGCTGTCACATGATTAGTTATGTAGATGAAATCTTAAAGCAATTGTATGAGGCATTAGCAGGCATCACTTATACCACTTTGAAGACAAACATAGTCAGCTTTGCCCAATCCACTTTGCAGGTGGGCAGGCATGCTGTAATATGTATGTATGTGGCTGTTGATATAGCATTCAGTGGTTGCTACTACAGCATCATGTCATTAGGAGACATGCCTAGCTAATGAGACAGCAACTGCCAGAAGATATCAAAGCGCATCTCCACAATGCAGTGCTGGATAAGGATGATAAAGATATGTGCTTTGGGCCCCACCTTCCCTAGAGATATTTCAAAAACTTGAGAAGGGGAAAGGCTCAAGATGTTGAACTTCATACCCTCCTGCCCTTCCTGTGTTACTAAGCCCTGATAGATACCTTAGACCAGAAGGATGCATTCCTACATATTCCCATACACAGAGACAGCAGGCACTTTCTGGGTTTCAAAGCAGGGGATCCTCACTACCCATTTACCTCTGCCTTTGGATTAGCTACTGCTGTCAGGGTGTTTAACCATGTGCTTGGTTCCAGTTAATGGTACGCTGCATATGCATAGTCAAGGATTTTCACACCTACCCCCTAGTTGGAGAAGCTCCTAATAAGGCCTGATCCCTGGAGAAGTTACAGAGAACAATAAATTGCACATTGGATTACTCCCAGAACCTCTCTCTTGCTCTCTGTTATCCCTTCCAGGTCGAATTTGGCACCCACCAGGGTAGTGTTTTCACTTGAGGCTGTAACAGACTCTTGTTAGTCAGAAGAACATCCTTCCATCAGGACAAACTAGCCTTCTGACTCAGTTCTTTCAAGAGATGGAAACAATACACAGGGACTGGTGCAAATTCAACTCAACTGAAGCATGAAGCAAATCCAGAAATATTTATTAATGTGAGCGCTTTCACCAGAGTGATACATCGTAGTGTCTCAAGATCTCCTGATGCAGAGGGGGGCAATCCCCATGATTTCCCACTCCTTGAACACTTTTGTTGTTTTTTTAGATTTACTGCCTAATGCACATTATTCCTGCATGTGCCTTGAGACTCAAGTCAACTGACTCTTGCATTACAGTTTAGCATAATTGTGCTTCATTGGCTCATGATCTGTACTTCACTGATTGACTTCATTTATACTCAGAATGATTTCTCCTAACTTTCACTGCTTGGCACGTGACTACAAAGTGTTAAAGAGGGAAAGAGACCTGATGTGTGTGAGAGAATGAAAGAAACAATAAACTGGTACTGTGTGCATGACGCACTGGGTTCATTTTCCATTGCTGCATAAACTTTGTTGTAGAAAAATTACAAAGTCCTTGCTACATGTGAGCATTTGTCTTTTTTTTTTTTTTACCTTTTGCAGGATCTCTTCTCAATCACTTCATACGTTTATGCACCGAAACCTCAGCTGGACATTCATGGTTTTGAAGGTACCTTTACAAGGGTAAGTTAAGTCTTTTGACAATGCATCATTATCAGTTTTCTGATCAGGTGTTAATTTTACAGACATTAGCTGGTGCAGAGGTTTAAGGCTGTGAGCTGTAGTTCCTGTGGTGCAGGTGTTGATTCCCTCACCCGTCATTTGTCTACTTTGTGACCTTGAGGAAGCCGCCTAACCATACATTGTTTCTGGATCTTGGGTAAAAAGGGACTGTGTGTCCTGAGGGTTTACCTGGTTAACGAATGGGTAATATTATTGTTGTTGATATTGATTAGAAGGACTTTCACAAACAGCTTTAAATGTATGTGAGTGATATATAAGTAGGGCATACAAAGACCATTTTTTGGTTGTTTATATTTCAATGTTGGGTAGTCCAATCTCACCTTCATTTTTACATATGGGTTTGGAGCTGATCCTCGGCTCTGACTCGGATGATTTTCAAGCTCGAAGACTTCTGGTTGGCTCGTGGCTAAGCAGGTATCCCATGGTGCACCAGTGCAATCTACAGATCTCGTTTTCTGCGTCGACAAGTTCGGATGTGCTTCTCTTGGCTCTGGTTAAGTTTTTTGCATTTTTCATTAACTCGTGTTTTTTTGCATATTTACTGGAAGTATATATTTAGGGCTTTACCTTAATTGTCTTGTAGTCTTGTGTGACAGTAGTAGTAGTAGTATCCTGTGTACCAGTAGTTAGGCGCAGTTGCGCTTTATTGCCTAGATAGTTAATTTTGGCGGTTTTGCCATTCTTAATCAATAGGGGCTCCTATTGATTAATTTCCTGTTAATCGATTATTGTTGACTGGTGGTCTTTGGCTGGGATCTGCTAAAGTCTTAATCACTTTTACAGTTGCAAATTTTTTTCCTACCTTTTTGAATGTGTGTGTGTGTGTGTGTGTGTGGTGTAGTATCCTTGGTCTGTTTGAATTAGAAGACCCAGATGTTATGTGGTCCAATCTCGCCTACATTCTTACTCACGGGTTCGGAGCCGAACATCGGCTCCAACTCCGCCAACTTATATTTTTTATAGCACAAAGTCTCTAATTGTCTGGGCTAACCTGGTATCCCATGTTGCACCACTTCACAACCCCAGATCTTGTTTGCCGCTCGTGGAGCTAGGACGTGGTCTCGCTTGGCTGTGGCTAAGTAGCTTTAAAACTTCTTTTTCTCATTGAATATTGTTCGCTTTCTTCACAAAAGCTATTTTAAAAGGTGTTTGCTTATTATTATCATTGTTTTGTGGTATGAGTGTTGTTGTGGTATCCCTCCATTCTTACGGGCTAGGCCCATTTAAGTTAGAGGACCTAGTCCTCCCTCCGTCTTATACTGAAGGGCCTTCTTAAGCCTTCTTTTGAGGAGTCCTTGGACTCTTCCTCTGGTTCACAGTCTAAAACCAAGCCTTCTAAGGATAAGAAAAGATCTCCGGCTCCATCTGTTACATCTGAGCCACCAGAGAAGACTACCAAATTGGACTCTACCTCCTCGGCTCCCTTGTCCTCGGGGCCGCAGGAGGTAGCTGTGATTCTTCAATTTGCCTCGGCTCCTATCCTGTTAGAGCCTATTTGGAGCCGATCTCCCAGTGTCAGACAAGGATCTCCAGATAGGAGATCACAGTCACCTTCTCTCTCTCCTCCAAATCCTCCAGACTCTGTGATTTGGATGTGGATAAGATGGTCCAGAGGCTCCTGCAGTCGCCGGTTTTGGCAAAATTATTTTCGGCTCCGACCCAGTCGGCTCTGGAGACAGTCCCGATGAGTGCACCCATGTTTCCTCCTCCGAGCACCTCCTTGTCTTTGGAGCCAGAGTGTTCGGCTCTGGGTGATGTTTTGCCGGCTCCGATACCTCTTGAGGCCTTATCGGTTCCGATGTCGGCTCCTACCATGTCGGCTCCGTCCTCTGGTTTCGGAACCCGGGTTTCTTCTTTCAGGCCCGAGGGGGATACTTCGGGACTTTTGTCGGTTCCAAGCCTCCCTCTCGGTGCTTCGGCTCGGGGAACTTCGGTTCCGATCGTGGCCTTGGAGGTTGGTCGATCCTCGGATTCGGGGGGACCCACCTTCGAGGCCATGAGGAGCGCACTGGCCAGATCCTCAGTCACATCACCCGGATTGGTCATTCCATTCCCTTCAACGCCAGCGAGAGCCTCTGATGTCCCCCTATCAGTTGACGGCAGAGCCCCAAGCTCTGCGGATACCCCCATGAGCGGTCCCCAACTTTCTGAGGGCCCCTCAGAGTCTGTGCCTGAGGAGCCCCCAAGAAAGAAATTGTGCAGGAGGAAGCACATAAGACTCCCAGGATGAGTCCCTCACCTCTGATACCGACCTCAAGGAGTCAGAGGGGTCCCCCAAGTCGTCCTCCAATGATGTCTCTTTCTCCGACATCCTGGAGATTTTGAGGCAGAGAGGCGGCTGGTCGTCCAAATCCCCTCTGAGAAGGAGTCGGAATTCCTCAAGGCCTTTGGGGCTCAACCCTCTGCCTCCTGGGTGTCTCCACCCTTTGATGAGCTCGTGGATTTGATCTGTCGAAGGGCATGGGGGACTCCTGACTCAGTGGAACCTGTACCAAGACGCCCTAATAAATTTCTGTCAGCTCCCCCTGGGAAAGAGTTCCTGTCTAAAGGGGTTTCTGTGGATGCCATGGTGGTGGCGGTGGCCATTCAGCAGGACGTAGCCGAGTCTTCTTCCTCCATTCATCCTCTTAACAAGGAGTCCGGGAGTATGGATTGGTACGGGAAGCATACCCTCTCTTCAGCGACCTTCACACTTTGGTCTCTGAACTATCTATGTCACTTTACTCTGCTCCAGAGAGATCTCCTTAAAGAGTTAGGAGATACTCTAACGGGTAACATACCTGAGGCATTAACACAGACGGTTAACTCCCAGTTGTCTACTCTTGGCTCAATTGTCAACTCGTCCATGAGGCTCATATCTTATGCAGCCGAAGGGGTGAGCAGGGCAGCTAGCTCAGGTGTAGGCCTTAGGAGGCAAGCCTGGATGCGCCTGTGTCATTTCGAGGAGGCCTTCAAGTCTTCCTTCACTGACGCCCCCTTTGATGGGTCCTCACTCTTTGGGACCAAAGTGAAAGACACCCTCACCAGATGTGAGCAAGAGAGAAAGACCCTGTCTGCCATAGGGGTCCGTTTTTCCCTCCCATCTAGGCCTTACCCCAAGGCTCAGAGGGGAGGAAAAATGTGGTTCAAAAAGTCACAGAAGTCTTTCCCTGCCGGTTAAGGTGAGTCCCCCTCCAGAGGCAGAGGAAGGGGTGGCTATTCTGGGAGACGCCACCCTAGGGACAGAGGAGGCCCTCGCAATTCGGGAGACAGTGATTCTTTTCGCGGGCCTTCCTATCATCGTTCCTGATGCATTGCCCGACTGTGCTATTCCCGAGCCAGTCGGGGGCCGCATTTCGTTGTACCCAGAAGCCTGGGCAAGTATCACTCAGGATCGATGGGTGCTTCATATAGTTACCGGAGGTTATTCCATCCCCTTATTGTCAGACCCTCTTCCACCCAAGAGAATCCCAGATGTTCCACCCAGTCAAAGGGATCACGCAACACTAGAAATCTCAAAGTTGCTGGAAAAAGGAGTCATCCAACCGGTCCCCCCAGACCAGATCGGATTAGGGAGTTACTCAAGACTCTTTTTGGTGCCGAAAAAAACAGGGGACCTGAGACCCATCTTGGATCTCAGCCGACTGAACCGCTACATTCTAAAGTCCAAGTTCCGAATGGTCACCCTTCAGTCTATTTTTCTGTTACTGGGAAAAGAAGTATGGATGTGCTCCATCGATCTCAAGGATGCTTACTACCATATCAAAATGGACAGGGCATCCAGGAGTCACTTACGCTTCCAGCTGGGAGCCAGTCATTTCCAGTTTCGTGCCCTGCCCTTTGGCTTCACCACAGCCCCCAGGGTGTTCACCAAGTGATGTTCTTCATCTCACATTGCTGCAGTCCTAACACTTGGGTAGTCCGCTGTCCAATATCAGAGTATAAGGCTGACGTCGGTCAAGGCGCATTTGACTGACATCAGAACGTCAGGGTACAAATGCGCATCATATCCTCAGTCTTTTTTGCCGCATGGTCTGATGCAGAAGCAGTGTTGCAAGTGCCGTTCGGCGTTCTGAAATTGTTTCAGACCGAAGTCAGAGTTAATATTTTGTTTTTCTTGCCTCAGTGGTTTACCGGATGTCAGAAAAAGTGAATAACTGTATTTCTTGTGGGAAACAGATATTACCATAATTTGTGTATACCTTGTTTGGGACCTGACTTTTGTGCTAGGTTCAATAGGTTGGATTGTGCCAGGTTGGTCTTTGGGAAGCGGTGCAATTACAATATGCCGTCGGATGCGCTTCCTCAAAGAAGCGCAAGGACAAGGCAGTTAAACCTAGGTTTCAGTGGAACCGGTGGTTCACGGAGGCCTCTATGGAGTCCCAGGGAGAAACTGTGTTTTTACAGGATGTGGCCTCCCAGGAGGCAGGTCAGGCTGTAGGGGCTTCTCAGGTAACTGTACTCCCTCCCTTCCTAAGGTGTCTAGGCTTCCAAGGCTTCTCCTAGAGGCAGGTCTAGTTTTGCTGCTGTGGGTGTCACTCCTAGTTCTTCAGGTTCAGTGCCCAAGAAGCACATGCTTAAAATGGCAGAAGATTTAATTACTTTGATTAGAGGCTCTATGCCTCCTGATAAGAGGCCTAGGATGGAACCTGTGTTGGGGATTATGAGCAGGCTCGGATGTGTCTGAGTCTTGGCTGAAGACTTGCAGGAGTATTCTCATTATTCTGATTCTGATGTGGATGATTCTACTCCTTCTGCTTCTCCTCCTGAGGATTTTTCTTTTTCAGAGACCCTTCACTCCATGAAAGAGCATTTTAAATGGGAAGGTCAGGATTTCTCTGATTCCAGGAAAAGACTTAGGAATTTTTGTTTTACCCCAGCATAGGCCTTTAGCTATACCTCCTGTTCTGAATGTGGTGGAAGATGTGTTTGCAGAGGCTTCTCTTAATCCTGATTCTTTGCCTCCTGCTCCTGTTAAACCAGATAGGTATTACAGGGTGCCTGAAGCTCATAAGTATCTTTTAAGAGTCCTAGGGCAGACCCAGAAACTGTTAGCCAGGGGCCTAAGGGTGTTAAGGCTTCTGTTGTCAAGAATCCAGTTCGCAGATAAAGAGGCCAGGGCCTTGGATAGGTGGGGAAAGAAAGTTTATACTTCTTCCACTCTAGCCATGAGAGCTTTGAATTGCCAGTTTCACATGTTGAAATATCAAAATTATCTCCTTTCACAGTTGAAATCTAAGGTTGATGCTCGGAAGGTATTGATTGTAAAGAGTTACAAGATTTAGTGCATGTTTCTGAACAGGTGGGTAAGCATTCTTTGCAATGTGGTTTTGATGCTGTTCAGGCGGGTGGCTGCCACTGGGTCAGTTCTTAGGCATGCCTGGCTGAGGGATCAAAATTTATCTGACCATGTTAAAACTAGGATTTTGGATGCCTTTGCAATCTGATGTTTTGTTTGGTTCTCCTGTTGAGGCGGTTTTAAAGAAAATGGAAGACAAGGCTAAGTCTATGCAGACTGTTAAAGATTTTTGCAGGTTCAGCCTCCAAAGTTTAGTAGAAATTGGCCTACTAATCCTTCTTATGATTCCCAGTCTAGGGGTAGATCTAGGCGTGGCAGGGGCAGAGGTCAGGGCTCTTTCAGGCCTAGAACAGGGAGTTCTCCTGCACAGTCTTCGGTGAGGAACAGACCCAATGACCTACCCTTTCAGCTGCCAGAACCTTCTGGCAGCACCTTTGGGAGGAAGGTTGGCACTTTTCAAAGAAAATTGGAGTTTGATTACCCAAGACAGATGGGTACTGGATATCATACATCACGGTTACAGGTTTTATTTCCATACCTTGCCTCCTTTCAAAGGCATGCCAGACATTCCTCCTCAACAAAGAATAGAGGCTCACAAGCAAATTTCTCTGTTACTCCAAATAGGGCCATATACAGCGGTTCCTATGCCAGAAAGGGCCTAGGATTTTATTCTCGCCTGTTCCTTGTGCCAAAGGAACACGTGGAGACCAATTTTGGATTTATCTGTCCTCAACACTTATCTGGACATTCCCAAGTTCAAAATGTTGGCGTTACAACAGCTTTTACCTCTACTGGGCAAGGATCACTGGATGGTAACTTTGGATCTCAAGGAGGCTTACCTTCATGTTCCTATCAGGCTAAGTTGCAGGAAATATCTGCGACTGGGACTTCTCACTATCAGTTCTCTGCATTGAAAGTTCTGGCTCCAGTGATAGCTTTCTTCAGGCTAAAAGGAATACAAATCTATCCTTATTTGGACGATTGCCTGATTCTGGCTC
This sequence comes from Protopterus annectens, assembly GCF_019279795.1. Classification (NCBI taxonomy): domain Eukaryota; kingdom Metazoa; phylum Chordata; order Ceratodontiformes; family Protopteridae; genus Protopterus; species Protopterus annectens. Next base: position 608,241,649 of record NC_056732.1, on the reverse strand, counting down.
AAGGAAGCATTTGGAATATGTGATAGCAGTGCTAAGATGCCTGGGGTATTCTGTGAGCGAAATAAAGTCCAGTCTAGTACCCTCTCAAGACATGTGCTTTCTGGGTGTAAGACTGAATACAGCATCCCAGATGGCCTTTCTAACCCCGGACAAACAAAAGAATCTTTCCCTTTACTTCCATCATCTATCTCTTCAGTCCGGGCTGACTGCAAGGACAGTCCTTCAAGCCTTAGGGTTCATGGCATCTTGTATTCTGGTGCTTCCCAATGCCAAACTGCATATGAGGAAGTTGCAATGGTATCTCAAAATGTATGGACACAGCACTGCCAGGATTTGGACACTGTCATTCAAATAATACCTTGCATTCAAAAGGAATTTTTGTGGTGGGCTCAGGAATGTCACCTAAACAAGGGACTCTCTGTGCAAATTTTAACGACAGATGCCTCAGACAAAGCTTGGGGAGCTCATCTAAAAGTGGATACAAGACAAGTGGCCTGTCAGACTACAGCATCTACATATCAACTTGAAGGAGATGTTAGCAGTCCAGTTTGCATTAATAGCTTTCAAGGATTTACTTCTTCCAGGGCAGGTGTTGATTCTAACAGACAACACAACTGTCATGTGGTACATCAACAAGCAAGGGGAACACATTCTTATCCTCTATGCAGGCAAGCAATGATTTTGTGGGAGACTGCTCTCAGTTTACAACTAAGTCTTCAGGCAAGGTTTCTGCGGGAGCACAGAACTCCTTAGCAGATGTGTTAAGCAGACAAATCATGGAGTGGAAACTGGATCTTCATGTATTTCAGAAATTGACAGTGTCCTGGGGAACTCCAGACATAGATCTGTTCGCTTCTCCACTAAACCACCAGCTGCCAAAGTTTTCACAAAGCGGTTTCATCCCACAGCTTGGAAAGTGGATGCTCTTTCTTTCAGTTGGAAAAATCTTCATGTGTATGCCTTTCCACCTCTGCCTCTCCTCCCAAAGGTACTTCTAAAGGTCAGACAGGACAAGCCAAGGATGATTTTGATAGCTCCAGATTGGCCTCGACAGCACTGGTACCCATTACTGAGAAGTCTAGTACAGAAGCCTCCATGGCCTTTGCCTTTGATTCCACATCTGTTGTCCCAGGAGGACAGTCATTTGCTCAATGTCAAACTTCACTCTCTTCACCTAACAGCATGGCATATTCTGTTTTAAACCATAGAGGGTCTCAACTTCCACAACAAGTTTTGAATGTGATTTTGGAAGCTAGAAGGCCTAGTACAAGGAAAGTGAGATAAATGGAAGAGATTTTTGTTTTGGAGTGCAGCTAAGGATTTGGATGTTTCTGAGAATGATTTAAGTGTGGCTCTTCAATATCTTACTGAGTTATTGGACAAAGGTTTGTCCTTCTCTTCTATTAAGATTCATGCTGCAGCAATTTCAGCTCACTACGACTGTGACCCACCATTGTTTTCTCATCCTTTGTTCAAGCAATTTCTTAGAGGGGCAAAGAATATAAGACTGCTTGGGATCTCAATTTTGTGTTGGAGAAACTCACTCTACAACCTTTTAAGCCTGCAGCTACTGCTGAGTTGAAATATTTGTCATGGAAGACTGCTTTTGTTGGCCATTACCTCTGCAAGAAGGGTTTCTGAATTGCAGGCCCTTATGGCAGTTGAGCCTTTCTTAATTTTCCATAAGGATAGGGTATCTTACTAATCCTTCCTTTATGCCTAAAGTGGTTTCTAGTGTGGCTTTAAACCAAACTATTCATTTGCCTACTTTTTATGCAAATCCCCAAACTAAAGGGGAAAAGATTTTGCACACTTTAGATGTACACAGGCAGTTGCGATATTATTTGGACAGAACTAAAGGGTTCAGACAATCTCAGCAGTTATTAGTTTCTTTTGCTTTGTGCTCTCAGGGCAAGCCCGTGTCAAAACAAACTATTTCTAAGTGGATTGGATTTTGCATTGCTTTCTGTTATTCCCATCATGGCAAAGAGATTCCAGCTGGGATTAGGCCTCATTCCACTAGGACTACTGCCACTTCAACAGCTTTGGATATTTTGGAGGCAGCCACTTGGACTTCAGTGCATACCTTCTCTAGGCATTACCACCTTCCACTGTACTCTAAATCCAGGGCTGGTTTTGCCACTGCTGTGTTGCAGGGCATTTTGGCAGCTCCTGCTTCATTATAGTTTAGCCATCCTCCACCTACCATAAATGTAGATGTTCAAGATCTCTGTAGTTTGAGGTGGTTGTGTGGGTTGGGTTATCCATCTGAGGTATAATTGTATAATTGTATATATTGTATATATTGTACATATTTTCTGGTTGGTTGTTTAGTTGTTGTCTATGGGTTTTGACCTTTCTTTTAGGGTCTTCTGACATCTGGGGCATCTGATGTCAGTCAAAAGTGTTAGGACTGCAGCAATGTGGATCTTCGAACATCTACATTTATGGTAGGTACAAAACTGTACTTTTGGCAGTGGTGACAGCTCACCTGAGACATCAAGGATTCCAAGTGTTTCCATACCTGGACGACTGGCTCCTCACCGCCCCCACCAGGCATCTTCTCATTCAGGCCAGGGAAAAGACCATTGCCCTTTGTCATCAACTAGGAATTACCTTGAACTGGGGAAAGTCTGCCTTGCTGCCCTCACAGCGTGTCACATTTATAGGCGCAGAACTAGACACTGTTCACATGCGGGCTTTCCTGCCTCAAGAAAGGATAGAGGTGTTGCAGGGTCAGGTTCACTCATTGCTACCCCTCAAGAAGGTTCAGGCCAGATGGGTCCTACAGCTCCTGGGATCCATGGCAGCCACCATTGTTAGTGCACCTGGCCAGATTGCACGTGAGGCTTCTGCAGTGGCTTCTCTCGTCCCAGTGGTCCTTTCAGAATCTTCCCCTGTCCCTTCTGATCCTACTCACTGATCGGTGCAAACAGGACCTCTGTTGGTGGCTGAGTCCCACCAACTTGAACAAAGGGAATCCATTTATTCCTATGACTCCAGTTGCCACGGTGACCACGGACGCCTCCCAGATAGGGTGAGGGGGGCATTATCTGGGCAGGATGGTCCAAGGCACCTGGCAGGATCACGAGGTACATCTGCACATCAAAGTTCTAGAGATGAGAGCGGTGTTACTGGCGTTCAAGCACTGCAGAGCTCTCTACCCCTAGGAACGATTGCAATTCACTCAGACAACATGTCTGTCGTTTGGTACTTGAACAAGCAAGGGGGAACCAGGTCTTACCCCCTCTGCAGAGAGGCCATGCGAGTGTGGCAGTGGGCAGCGTCTTCTGACGGTTCCTAGTGGCAACGCACATTCCAGGGAAGGCCAATGTGATAGTAGACAGGCTGAGCAGAGCTATTCTGATGCCTTACGAGTGGTCCCTGAACCGCCGAGTTGCGGAGCAGATTTTCAACAGGTGGGGTCAGCCTTGCTGCGATCTTTTCGCCAATCCCCTCAGTACCAAGTGCAGTAACTACTTCACTCTGATCCCCCCACAGGGGTGTCACCCAGGGATGTTCTAGTCCACGTTTGGCCTCCCGGTCTGCTCTATGCTTTCCCTCCATTTCCTCTGCTACCAAGAGTGATCCAGAAAGCCATTTCCTCGGGAAGCAAGATGATTCTTATTGCCCCACACTGGCCTCGCCAAGTCTGGTTCTTCTTTCTTCATCAGTATGCAGTGGACAGTCCTTGGACTCTGGACCCAGCACCAGACCTACTGACATACATGTCAGGACAGTCTCATCCCTCCCTGAGGACCCTCAGGTTGACAGCCTGGCTACTCCACTTCCATCTTTAGTCAGACTTCATCGTTTTTCACCTGAGGTAGTACACATTTTATCTTCTTCTCATAAATCTACTACCAGGAAGATTTACTCCAGCAAGTGGAAAAGATTTTCAATTTGGGCTCAAGCCAAGGGACTGGATCCTTTCACAGCCCCCATCCCTGCTGTCTTAGATTTTTTATCCACTCTTTTTCAACAGGGTTCTGCTCCTGCTACCATTAAGATTCAGCTGGGCGCTATTTCCAATTTTCATACCTCTTACAAACCTTCTCTCATGGCGCATAAGCTATGTAAGGCCTTTTTGAGGGGCACCTTGTTGCTTCGGCCTTCTGTGTCAGAACCCATCATGCCATGGGATTTAAATTTTGTGTTACAGGCCCTGACATCACCTTTTGAACCAGCTGCCACCTGTGATTTAAGATTTATGTCTTGGAAGACTGAATTTTTAATAGCTATCACATCAGCCAGACGGGTGTCAGAGATTCAAGCGTTGTCCATCAAATCCCCGTATTTAATATTTCATAAGGACAGGGTTTCCTTGAGACCTAACCCTTCCTTCCTTCCTTCCGAAGGTAACCTCTGCCATTAACCTCAATCAGTCCATTGAGCTGCCAGTTTTCTTTCCTCAATTTTCCAACAGGGCAGAGTTTAAGTTTCATCAATTGGACGTACACAGGCAGCTTCGTTTTTACTTACACAGGACTAGACAACTTAAGTCTGACCAACTCTTTGTGCCCTTCTCAGAAAACAGAACAGGTTTCGCTGTTTCTAAGATTACAATTTCCAGGTGGATTTCTGACTGTATCTGCTACGTTTACTCGTCGGCAGGCAGAGAGTTACCGATGTTCATCGTGCATACAGCTGCAGTCATAACAGATGGGGTTATCCGGCCGTCAGGCGGGTCCTCGGTCGGCCGAATTCCAAAGTCTAGGTCCGGCGTCGGTTGTCATCGCTTCTTCCCTGACGTCAGTGCGGCAGGGGTATAAAAGAGGCAGCCGACGCCATTTTCTTCAATCTTTCTTGCCACGCAGTGCCCGAAGCAGAAGCAGTTCGCAAGTGCCGGTCGGCCAGCTCCTGAGATTTATGAAAGTATTTCAGCCGAAGTCTTCTTGAAAGCTAAGTGCCCCATTGGGGAAACTTTTCTTGCCTCAGACCGATGTCAGACAAAGTTAATAATTGCATTTCATGTGGGAAGCAAATAGCGCATAAGGATTTCCACTCTTTCTGTATACCTTGCTTAGGCCCAGACCACGACGTCTCGGCCTGCCGTTTTTGTGCTAGATTCAACAAACGCACTATTAAGCATCAGGCGGAGTTCACCCTTCACTTTTTTGGCAAAAAATTTCATTATATTATGTCGTCGGACACTCCGACTTCAGTTTTGAGCAAAAAACGCAAAGATAAGGACCGACATATGAGGTCCGCACCACATACTGAAACCACGCTAAGGCCGACTACCAGTTCTCCGGTACTCAGCGAGGTGCCTACGCAGCCCCTGAGTACCGATGACAATGCATTACCGGTGTCTTCATTACCCGAGGTCGCAGGCTCCTCGGCCCCCATTCCTACTACTGATACCGATGTCACTCCTAGCGGAGAAACTCAGAATTTAGACAGGCCTGCCATTTCTCAAGGGGTCTTCAGGCCTTCCTCCTTCTCCATTAAAGCCTTCACTAAATCTAAAACGGCCATGAAAACCAAAAAACAAGTTCCTCAGACCCCCTCTCAAGGCACCATGCCAGATGCTTAAAATGGCTGAGGATTTGATTACTCTTATCAGGGGTTCTCAACCCCCCTCTGACAAAATGCCCAGATTAGAGGAAGGCTACCCTTCCTCAGATCAAGCTTCTATTACCTCAGAACTATCTGAGGACCAGGATTATGCCTATTCTCCATTCAAAGACTCTGATGCAGAGGAGTCTGTTCCCTCCGTATCCCCCCCTGAGGACTTCTCTTTTGGGGAAACCCTGCATACATTGAGGGAACACTTTCGCTGGGAAGGCCAAGATTACTCAGATTCAAAGAAAAGGCTCAGGGAATTTCTTCTGCTCCCCCAGCATAGGCCTCTGGCTATCCCTCCTATTTTAGATATATTGGATGATGTGTACACAGAAGCCAGCCTTAATCCTGATTCCTTGCCTCCAGATCCTGTTAAACCAGACAGGTATTACTGGGTTCCTGATTCTCACCAGTTCCTGTATAAAAGCCATACTGCTGATCCAGAAACTATTTCACAGGGTCTCAAGGGAATTAAGGCCTCTACTGCTAAAAACCCATTACCTTCAGAGAGAGATTCCAGAGCTTTAGAAAGGTGGGGGAAAAAGGTGTACACCTCGGCCACTTTAACCATGAGGGCATTAAACTGTCAGTTCCATATGTTAAAGTATCAGCAGTTTTTGATATCTCAGCTGAAAAGCAAGATGACACAACCAGAACAACCAGATTTAAAAGAGTTGCAGGCTTTGTTGCATGGTGCAGAGCAAGTGGGTAAACATACCTTGCAGTGTGGTTTTGATGCTTTAGAGGCCTCATGTAGAGCTGCTGTTACAGGGTCTGTTATACGTAGGCATGCTTGGCTCAAAGAGCAAACCTTACCAGATCATGTCAAAGCTAAATTATTAGATGCACTTCTTCAAAAAGATGTATTGTGTGGTGTTAATGCTGAGGAGGTGCTAAAGAAAATGGAGGAAAAAGCAAAATCAATGCAAACAGTGAAAGATTTCCTGCAGGTACAGCCTCCATGTTTCAGCAGAAACTGGCCTTCAAATAATTGGTCCGTTCCAGCCACGGACAGACCTCAAAGGGGCAGATACAGGCGTCCAAGGGGTAGAGGGCAACCTCAAGGATCTTTCAGAGCCAGACAGTGGCAAGCACCAACCCCAAGAGGTGGAGAAGATAGATCACATTCTTTTAGAAAACAGACACAATGACTTCCCCCTACACCTGCCAAGCAAAGCTTTAATGGCAGCACCTTTGGGCGGAAAACTGACATTATTCTCAAAAAATTGGCAGATTGTTACAAAAGACAAATGGATCCTGGACATTGTAGACAGAGGCTACAGGTTCCACTTTCATACCCTTCCAAAAATGAGAGGCATGCCAAACCTGCCACAAAATCAAAGGGCAGAGGCACAAAAACAAATTTCAGCTCTCATGGACATGAAAGCAATTCAAGAGGTACCTGCAAAACAACAAGGTCAAGGGTTTTATTCCAGACTATTCCTGGTACCAAGGAAAGACAAAGATTGGAGACCTATCTTAGACCTATCCATCCTAAACACATTTCTACAGGTGCCAAAATTCAAGATTCTCACATTACAGCAGCTTCTTCCCATGCTGGGCAAGGAGTCTTGGCTGGTAACATTGGACCTCAAGGAGGCATACCTACATGTCCCTATCAGACAAGATTGCAGAAGATACCTCAGATTTCTTGCAGGTTCAACCCATTACCAATTCTCTGCATTGCCCTTTGGCTTATCTACTGTGCCCAGAGTGTTTACGAAATGCCTGGCATCAGTAATCGCCTTCTGCAGACTACAAGGGTTACAAATCTACCCATATCTGGACGACTGCCTGATCCAAGCGGACAGCAAGGACATTCTGCTGCAGCACCTGGCGTTTGTAATAAAACTGTTGAACTTCCTGGGATACACAGTCAACAAAAAGAAATCAAAACTAATACCCTCTCAACAAATAATTTTCCTGGGTGCCAGCTTGGATACAACTACCCAGATGGCCTACCTCACGCCAGACAAGCAAGGGCAACTGTCTCAATACTTCAGAAAAATGGCAACTTACACCAGGCTAACTGCAAGGAAAGTCCTGCAGGCTCTGGGATTCATGGCATCTTGCATCCTACTAATCCCATGTGCAAAGCTGCATATGAGGAAACTTCGATGGTACCTAAAAAACTTATGGTCTCAACACACTGCTGGAGGGATAGATTCATAACCCAGAGGCTTCCCATGCTTTGGAACAAGATCCCAGTTCATATTAGGCAGAGCCCCTCACTGACTCTCTTCAAGAGAAATCTTGATGAGTGGATGGGAGATCGTAAGTTTACCCCAGGGGTCACATCTGTGTCACTGCTAGACAGGGGCACAGTAAACTAATTCTATTATATAAGGGGACCTTCATTGCATCACTACTAGACACAGTATTCTCAATTTATTCTGTACATTTTTGTACCATTTCATGGGGTGGCAAATGCCACATCACTATGGCTAGGCTTACAAATGCCCCAGGGCAGATAGCCTAGTACTATACTATGAAACCACAGCTTGGAAGCAATTATACCACTCATTCCTTGCCTTCAAAAGGAATTTATGTGGTGGGCTCAAGCTTGCCAAAGAAACACAGGTCTTCTTTTCTCTGTACCTCAAGCAACTCAAATCATCACAACAGACACCTCAGACTACGCCTGGGGAGCACACATGACAGATCAGTGCATTCAGTAAAAATGGACCCGAAAAGAGAAGCACCTTCACATCAACCAAAAGGAAATGCTAGCCGTGCAAAATGCTATTATGACCTTCAAAGACCTACTGCATCCAGGCCAGCTATTGATAAGGACAGACAACACCACAGTGATGTGGTACATAAACAAACAGGGGAGGACTCATTCATACCCCCTGTGCAGGCAAGCCATGACCCTATGGAACACAGCTCTGGAAGTGCAAATTCAACTACAGGCACAATTCCTGCCAGGGAAGGAAAACACACTGGACAACTTAAGCAGACATATGACAGATCCACACGAATGGAAGTTGCATCCTCAAGTTTTCACAAAAATAACTCAGGCATGGAGACAGCCAGGCATAGATCTCTTTGCTACCCACAGAAATTGCCAGTTGAACAAATTTTGTTCAAGGACCTGTCATCCACAGGCCTGGAAAGTGGACGCACTTTCCTTTAATTGGGCAACACTGACAGTCTATGCCTTCCCGCCTCTTCCTCTGCTGCCCAAAGTTCTATTAAAAGCCAGAGCAGAGAGGCCAAAAATGATTCTCATTGCTCCAGACTGACCAAGGCAACACTGGTATCCGCTCCTGAAGAGCCTGACACATTCCCCACCATGGATCCTACCTCTAGTCCCTCTTCTGTTGTCCCAGCACAACTACAAAACTCTTCACAGCCATCTCAAAACTCTAAATCTAGCTGCATGGAGAATTCCTTGATTTCCAAACAGTTTCCCCTCTCCAAGGAGGTGCAGGATGTCATCTTGGAGGCCAGAAGACCTTCTACTAGAAAGGCCTACTCCGCCAAATGGAAGCGATTTTGTCCCTGGAATCAAAAGAAGGGACAGAATCCTTGGGTAATAAATATACCTCAAATTTTGCAGTACCTAGCGGAGATGTTAAACAATGGACTTTCCTTCTCCTCCATCAAGATCCACGCTTCAGCCATTTCTGCACAATACAACACAGATCCTCCTTTATTCTCTCATCCTCTCTTAAGGCAGTTCCTCAGAGGGGCAAAGAATATAAAACCCCCAAGGAAACCACCAGTCCCTGCTTGGGACCTCAATTTCGTACTTGTCATGGAAAACAGCCTTTCTTCTGGCTATCACCTCAGCTCGCAGGGTTTCAGAGCTACAGGCCCTCATGGCTGTGCAACCATTCATCATTTTCCATCAGGACAGAGTTTCCTTATGAACCAACCCTACCTTTATGCCAAAGGTAATATCCAGTGTAGCTTTGAATCAGACTATCCACTTACCTACCTTTTATCCTAATCCACAAAACAAAGGGGAAAGACTACTACATTTCTTGGACATTCACAGACAACTTCGTTATTATTTGGACAGGACAAAGCCATTCAGGAAATCTGAGCAACTCTTTGTGTCCTATGCTACAGGTGCTCAAGGAAAGGCTATTTCCAAACAGACAATTTCAAAATGGATAGCCCACTGCATACGCTTTTGTTACTCATTTCATGGAAAAACTGTGCCTGCATGCATCAGATCCCACTCCACCAGAGCCACAGCTACCTCCGCAGCCTTCCTCAGGGGGGTCCCTACCAAGGGCATTTTGGAAGCAGCCACCTGGAGTTCAGTGCACACCTTCTCCAAGCACTATCACCTCCCACTATACTCTAAATCTAGAGCGGGCTTTGCCACAGCAGTCCTGCAGGGCATCCTAGCCCCTCCTAGTTCCACTTAGTGCCTACCACCCTTACTTAGCTTTGGGACTATGACTGCAGCTGTATGCACGATGAACATAGTACAGTTTTGTACCTACCATAAATGTAGATGTTCGAGGGCTCATACAGCTGCAGTCCAGGTTTCCCTCCCTCCATCCCCTCTTAGGACAGGCCTTATGACACACACTTTTCATATAACCTTGTTGGGGTATTCTTTCATGTTGTATTTGCTTGCAACCACTGTTTTTGATTGATCAACATTGCATTTTTGCATAACATTATGTTTGCCTTCCTTCTGGGGGCACCTGACATCTGGGGCAAGAAAAACTGAAGAAAATGGCGTCGGCTGCCTCTTTTATATACTCCTGCCGCACTGTCGTCAGGGAAGAAGTGACAACAACCGACGCCGGACCTAGGTTTTGGAATTCGGCCGACCGAGGACCCGCCTGACGGCAGGATAACCCCATCTGTTATGACTGCAGCTGTATGAGCACTCGAACATCTACATTTATGGTAGGTACAAAACTGTACTTTCCCTGTCAAGGCTCATTCCACCAGGGCTGTTTCAGCTTCGCTAGCTTATCACTCCAGACTATCATTGGATGAAATTTGTGCTGCGGCGACGTGGGCTTCTCCCCACACCTTCATTACTCATTACAAATTAGACGTGGCTTCTAGGGGCCGTGCTTCCTTTGTTTCCACTGTTCTCAGGAGTATCTTCCATTTAGCCTCCTAGGATAGAGGTGCTAGGGACGCTGTCCCGTGAGTAAGATTGTAGGCGAGATTGGACCACATAACATCTACAAGTTATGCACTCACCATAACGCTTGATGTATGTGGTCCATCTTGCCTCACATTCTTATGTTCCCTCCCACCTTCCCCCCTCCTGGAGGATTTGGAGGTGACATTTGTTTCAGGACCTTTCGATATTGGTTATTTTTTCTTTGCTGCCCTGGTTAGTGTTCTACTCTTCTGACTGTGGTTGTGCATGAGGTGTGACTATGAGCTACTGCAAACTAGATCTGGGGAAAGCAGTTCAGTTCGTCAACATATCCACCAAGGAGTTACTTCTTTCCACAGCAGACAGATGTTCTCCTTACCTTCAACAACTAACATGAAAGGGGGTCAAGGAACAAGGACTTTCAGCTACTCCTCTCTTGCAGGGCGACAATGATTTATTGACCAACTCCTCAGGCAAGGTTTCTGCAGGGAGCACAATTCTGCTTAGGCACAGTGTGAAACTCAAGAGATGTGTTACAGACAAATCATGGATCCCCACAAGTGGGAACAGGATCTTCATAGATTTCAGAAATTGACAGTGTCATGGGGAAATCTTAGCTAGAGTGTTCTGGGTCTCCACTAAACGGGAAGTTTGGATGCTTTGCACAAAGGGTTTTACAACACAGCCAGCTTGGTGATCGCTGCCTCTTCATCTTCAACTGGATGCTCTTTCTTTCAGCCTTCAGGTTTCTCTTGTATGATTTTGATGTCTCTCAGTTGGCCTCGACAGGACACAATAAAGACCAGATTGGAGTCTCCAACCTGGCCCCTCCAAGCTCAGAACCTCTGATTCTCACTCTCTGGTAACTACCACACTGATCATCAAATCTTCATCACCACATCTCTTATCCCATACTGCTCTCCTCTGTGCTGTGTGTCCTTCTTGCTCTTCTCTCACAGCCTGCTCTTACCTGTCTGTGCACTTCCTATCTCAAGACTTCCCAGTACAGTTTTCCTGCTTGAAGTGCAAAAGAAGACCTAGTACTTAGATACAGTACAAGGAAAAAATTAGAGCAATTTAATTTTTGAGATTTGGCAAAAGGATTGCATTTCTTGAGCCTAATTTGTACTCTATCCTTCTATCTTACTGAGTTAATGCTGGACTGAGGTATTCCTCTTCTCTTATTTGATGTCCACTATTGTTTGAATCTCTCAGCTCAATATGATTCTTACCATTGTTTGCTCTCGCATCCCTGTTAGAAGCACTTAGGGAGGGGAATCTCCAGACCCCCGTTGGAGCTCTCTTCTCTACTCTGCTTTTGGATCTCAATTTTAAAAAACTTCTCTGGAATCCTTTTGCTTTTGAGCGGCATGGCCATACTGAATAAATTGTTTTTTGTCATGAGACTACTTTTGGTTGGGCATTACTCCTGGCAAGTGGTGTCTGTCTGAGCAGCAGGCCCCATGGCAAGTCTAGCCCTTTTCTTTGTACATAAGGATAGGGTTCTATTACGCATTAATCTTTACTCCTAAATGCGGTTTCTTTTGTGTGGCTTGAAACCATACTACCCATTTGCTTACCTTTTTATGAGATGGACCCCAAAATAAAGATTGCTCATTACGGGCTTATTAGGATGTTTAGTGCGTTATTGGTTTTACTTGGAAACTTTTTTTTTTGAGTCATTTGTGTTTGTTGTTTTGCTTGCTTCTACTATTTTGGCAGTCAGTTGGCAAACAGGCAACAAACTATTTGGATTGGCTTTTGCATTGCATTCAGGCATTTGTTATTCCCATAGTTCCACATGAATTTAGGCTGCCATTAGCAGCATTCCAAGGGGCTACCGCTACCAGCATTATTTTAATGGCAGTGGCAACCATGATGCAAGCAGCTTACTTTGGGATATGCATTCTACTCTCTGCCTATCTCCACACTAAGTCTACCAAGTCTCTTGGGCAGGTTGTTTGCAAAGTTTTGCAAGGCATGTTGTCAGCTCCTGCTTCTTTATGATTTGGTTCAGCTCCTACTTTCTGCATGGGGATAAGGACCAAAGCAATGCACCAATGCAATGGAAGATCTAAGAACTACCTAGTGTTTGTGATGTTAGGAAATGTAGATGTTCATGATTCCATTGCCTCCCTCCATGTTGTGGGGTGGTTCCCCCCTTGTCCTAGGGGTATTTAGGTTTTGTATATATTGTTCATGTTTTGGTGCTTTTTGTTTTTTGTTTTTTGGTTTGGGGTCTTCTGACATCGGGCGAAAAAAGAAAGGATCTGCAAGAAATGTGTGAGTCATGCGCATTAGTACTGGCTGGCTGGCGTCTAATGTCTAGCTGCTGACGTCCCCCTATCTCTCTTGGGGGCGACTGGATCGCCGACTTGGATAAATACTAAGTAAGGACTGCAACAGCGGGCGAATCGAACATCTACATTTATGGTAGGTACAAAACTGTACTTTGTGGAGCGGTGCATCATGGGATACCAGGTTAGCTCAGCCAATTAGAGACTTTGTACTAGAAAAAGTATAAGTTGGCCGAGTCGGAGCCTATGTTCGGCTCCGAACCCGTGAGTAACAATGTGAAGCGAGATGGACCACATACATTAAGCATTATGGTGAGTACATAACTTGTAGTTTTTCACAGGGCTAGGCCCGTTTAACTTAGAGGACCTTGTCCTCCTGTTTCTTCTCCACTGTATTTTTATTTGGAAATATTTCCTGTGTGACTGAATATCTGTTGTTTTAGTGAAAGACCTAGTTTCTCTTATGCCAGGCTAGGCCCGTTTAACTTAGAGGACCTAGTCCTCGTGTAATTCTTCTGAAGGGCTAGGCCCATTTTAGATAGAGGACTTAGTCCTCAGTCATTCTCTTTCTCTTTTCTCTTGTGGTTGCTTGTGTGTTGCAATGTCTAAGGATAGCAAGGAGCACAAACCCTCTGGGTTCAAAAAAATGTATGAAGTGCTCCCAGAAAATGTCATTGACGGATGGCCACAGTAGCTGTGTCTACTGCTTGGGAGCCATCCATTTGCAAGAATCATGATTGTTCTGTCATGCTTTCTCTCCTAGAGTGTTTCGGAGCTGCCTGCCAAATTAACAAAATCTGCCTCCTCAACTCCTCAGTCTTCGGAGCCGAAGGAGAGCACTTTGGTTTCAGAGTCGGTCACAGGTGCTTCGGTGCCAACTGCTGAACCCTTGGAAATAGTTGACTGCTGCTCGGAGCCGGTCTGTAGAGTCCCTACCGGTCTCATTGATGGTCAAATCTCCAGTGCCTGCTAGTTCGAGATCCCCAAGTTTATCTTCCAGATCTTCCAGGAGTCTTTCGGAAGAAGATGTGGAGAGGGTAGTACTGAGACTCCTGAAGTCGTCTGCTCTGCCTAAATTTTTGTTGGCTCCAACCAAATCGGCTCCTGAGCCACTCGAACCAGTTTTGTCTTCATCTGTGATTCCTCCTCCGAGCCATGTTGGCTTTTTGGAGCCGCAGTGCTTGTTACCAACGGAGGAACCCTCGGTTCCGGCTCCCCTTGCTGATGCATTGGAGCAGAGTTCGGCTCCGACATGCTCGGCTCCGTCCGTCGTGTCCAGGGACCGAAGCTCTTCTGTCAGCGCCGAGGGGGACGGTTTGAATTGATCTTCGTTGGTTCCAAGCCTTCCTCTCGGTGCTTCCACTAGGGTGAGCTCGGACCCTGCATCTATCTCGGAGCTGATGGCTCATGCTCCGGCACAGTCCTTTGTCTCTTCGGAGCGGGGACGGTCTTCAGAGCTGGAGAGGTCTGCTTTTGAGGTGATGTGGAGTGTGCTGTCACAATCTACAGCTCCTGCCATTGGTACAAGCACTCTTCCCCCCAGGGCTCCTACTTCGGTCTCAGTACCTACTCTCTCCGGAGACAGCAGAGACCCGCAGCCTCAGGAGCCACCAGCTGGTGGCCCACCCTCTTCCGGGGCCTCCCCATAAGGTCCTTTCGAGGAGCCCCCTCAGAAGAGAGTATGCAAGAGGAAGCATATTGACTCCCAGGATGAGTCTCTGACATCGGGCACTGACCTCGAGGAGTCGGAGGGGTCCCCTAAGTCGTCCTCTGATGATGTCTCCTTTGTGGACATTCTAGAGATCCTTAAACAGAGGTGCGACTGACTCACTGTCAACCCTTCTGATGAGGAGTCAGTGTACCTGAAGGCTTTTGGGTCTCAACACTCTGCCTCTTGGGTGTCTCCACCTTTCGACGAGCTAATGGATCTGGTTAGTCGGAAGGTGTGGGATACTCCCAATTCTGTGGAGCCAGTTCCTAGAAGACTAAATAAGCTCCTGTCTGCCCCTCCTGGAAAAGAATTATTGTCTAAGGGCGTTCCCATAGATGCCATGGTGGTGGCAGCGGCCACGAAGAAGGAGTTGGCGGAGACTTCTTCCTCTGTTCATCCGCCAAACAAGGAGTCTCGACAGATGAACAGATTTGGGAAGCGTGTATTTAGTTCAGTGGCTTTTACACTTCGATATCTGAACTGTCTTACCCATTTCACGAGGTTGCAGCGGGATCTCCTCAAGGAGTAAGGAGATTCCATACAGAGTGCTTGTCCTGAGGGAGTCCCTGATAGGATCTCTGCTCAGTTTTCCACCCTAAATTTGGTAGTTAACTTCTCTATGCGGCTTATCTTTCGTGCGGCTGATGGAGTGAGCAGAGCAGCGGGTTCAGGAGTTGCCCTTAGGCGCCACTCCTGGATGTGTTTGTGTAACTTTGCAGAGCCTTTTAAGTCCACCTTCACCAACGCCCCATTTGATGGTTCTTCCTTGTTTGGTCCCAAGGTGAAAGAAACACTCGGTGTGAGCAGGAAGAAAAGACGGTCTCTACCATGGGAGACCGTTTTACCGTCCCCTCTTAACCATACCCCAAAGGTCAAAGGGGAGGTAAAATGTGGATCACAAAGTCCCAGAGGGCCTTTCCGGACATACAGAGTGAATCCTCCTTTAGGGGCAGAGGAGGAGAAAATGGTAGACATCTCCCTAGAGGCAGGGGTGGTCCACAATACCAGCAAGGCCGTGATTCCTTTCGAGGGCGGCCTTATCAGCGCTCCTGATGTGGGGCCCGACTGTGTTTCTGGGCCAGTCGGGGGTCTCATCTCTTTGTATTCAGAAGCCTGGCTAAATTTAACCCAAGACAAGTGGGTACAAAGAGTTGTTACCAGGGGCTATATCATACCCTTTTCCCTTCGACCGTTTGTTCCCAAGAAGATCCCAGATGTTCCACCCAATCACAGGGATCAGGCAACTGAGGAGATCAACAAGTTTCTATCAAAAAGAGTCATCCAGCCCGTCCCAGCAGACCAGACATGATTCAGAACTTACTCCAGGTTCTTTTTAGTCCCAAAACAAACCGGAGACTGGAGGCCAATATTGGACCTCAGCAGATTAAATGAATCCGCGAAAAAGGACAAGTTTCAGATGGTCACACTGCAGTCGATACTCCCGTTGTTAGGGAAAGACTATTGGATGTGCTCTCTGGATCTCCAAGATGCCTACTACCATTTAAAAATGGACAAGGCGTCAAGGAGGTGTCTGCACTTCCGGCTGGGAGCCAGCCATTATCAGTTTTGTGCTCTGCCCTTTGGTCTCACCACAGCCCCCAGGGTGTTCACCAAATGCTTGGCAGTAGTGACAGCTCACCTGAGACGTCAGGGATTCTAGGTGTTTCTGTATTTGGACGACTGGTTCCTGACCGTCGCCACCAGGCATCTACTCCTCCAAAACAGGGACGCCACCATCCAGCTTTGTGCTCAACTAGGGATCTCCATAAATTGGGAAAAATCTGCATTACTGCCCTCACAGTCTGTGATTTTTATAGGCGCAGAGGTAGACACAGTGGATATGACAGTTCGTTTTCCCACAGAAAGAGCACAAAACCTCATCTCACAAGTTCAGCGTCTTTTTCCGCTTCAGAAGGTCAAAGCAAAATGGATACTTCAACTTCTTGGAACGATGGCCTCAACCATTCTGTTAATACTTTTAGCCAGGTTGCACATGAGAATCCTTCTATGGCTCCTGTTCTCCCAGTGGTCATTCCAGTATCTACCGCTGAATCACCGTACTCTGCTGATGGAATCATGCAAAAAGGACCTTTGTTGGTGGATAGCTCCCAACAACTTGTTCATGGGAGCTCCCTTTGTGCCTGCCCAACATGTTGCCACTGTGACCACAGATGCCTCCCAGGTTGGGTGGGGGGGTGCATTTTCTTGGCAGGACTGTCCACGGCACATGGCAAGAACACAAGGCTCATCTGCATATCAACATTCTAGAGATGAGAGAGGTGCTTCTGGTGTTGCAAGCACTTCAGGACTTTCTTCCTCCAGGGACGGTTACGATACAGTCGGACAACATGTCTGTTGTGTGGTATATCAACAAACAAGGCGGTTCCAGATCTTACCCACTCTATCGAGAGGCCATGCAAGTTTGGGAATGGGCGATTTCTTCCCAGCGCTTTTTGGTGGCAACGCACATTCCAGGGACAACCAGCATGATAGCCAACAAGCTGAGCTGGGCAATCTTGCTGCCCCACGATTGGTCTCTGAAACGGGAAATAGTGGAACAGATTTTACCGAAAATGGGGAAAACCTTGCTGCGACCTTTTTGCCAGTCCAATCAATGCCAAGTGCAGCAGTTATTTTTCCCTAATTCCCCCTCCGGGGGAAACACCCAGAGACACTCTGGTCCACGATTGGCCCACGGGTCTTCTCTCTGCTTTTCCTCCATTCCCTCTTATCCCCAAAGTGATACAGAAAGCCAACTGACTGGGAAGCAAGTTGATCCTCATTGCTCCTTACTGGCCTCATCAGGTCTAGTTCTCCTTCCTCGAGCCTCTTCTCCTGGATGATCCTTGGATTCTGGACCCAGTTCCAGATCTATTGACCCACATGTCGGGTTCGCTACACCACTCTCTCCACACCATCAAATTGACAGCTTGGCTGCTCCAGTTCCATCGCTAGTCAGGCTTCATGATGTTTCGTCATCAGTGTCCCATATTCTTTTATCCTCTCATAAACCCTCAACCAGGAGGCTGTATGACAGCAAATGGAAAAGGTTCTCTATTTGTGCACAGAAAATAAAAGTGGATCCTTACACCGCTCCCATTCCTGTGATTCTGGAATTCCTTTCGGAGCTTTTTCAGCAGGGATCTGCCGCGGCCACCATCAAAGTACAATTGGCAGCTATCTCACATTTTTATTTAGGGTCTCCAAATGTCAACCTTATGTCTCATAAGCTATGCAAGACTTTCTTAAGAGGAGCCACTTTACTGAGACCACCATTACAAGAACCTGTGGCTTCTTGGGACTTTGTGTTGTCCAAACTAACATCTCCTCCCTTTGAACCATCTCATTCATCTTCCTTAAAGTATTTGTCTTGGAAGACTGTGTTCTTAGTAGCTATTACATCAGCCAGACATGTTTCTGAGCTACATGCCCTGTATATTAAGCCACCTTATTTAGTCATTCATAAAGACAGGGTTTCTTTACATACCAATCCTTTGTTTGTTCCTAACGTTTGTTCTTCTGCCACATTGAACTAGTCCATTGAGCTTCCAGTTTTCTTTCCCAATCATAGCAATGCAGCTGAATATCATTTCCACCAGCTGGATGTTCACAGACAGCTACGTTTTTATTTGCAACGGACCAAAGAATTTCAGAAGTCAGACCAGTTGTTTGTTTCTTTTTCTGATTCCAGATTGGGCTTACCAGTTTCTAAGGTGACATTGTCTAACTGGATTTCGAGTTGCATAGCTTTCATCTACAGTTCGGAGGACAGACCTTTACCCCACAGGATCAAGGCTCACTCTACCAGGTCTCTGTCTACCTCTGCAGCCTTTCAAGCCAGGGTACCAATTGATCATATCTGTGCAGCAGCTACGTGGGCTACCCCTCACACCTTCTTTTCTCATTATAAGTTGTATTTGGCTTCTAGGGGTAGAGCATCCTTTGGCTGCACGGTGCTCAGGAGTATCTTCCAATGAGACACCCAAGAATAAGGCGCTAGGGACGCTGTCCCATATGTAAAAATGAAGGTGAGATTGGACTACCTAACATAAAGAAATTATGTACTCACCATAACGTTCCATGTTGGTAGTCCTTCTCAACCTTCATTTTTACCAACCCGCCTTCCTGCCCCCATCCTGGAAGATCTGGAGGTAATACTTTAAATTTCTTGGTTGGCGACCCTTTAGTATTGGTTTGTTGGTTAGGGGTTTCTTTCTATTTCTAGCGACAAACAAGATCTGGGGATTGCATTGGTGCACCATGGGATACCTGCTTAGCCACGAGCCAACCAGAAGTCTGTGAGCTTGAAAATCGGCCGAGTTGCTCCGAACCCATTTGTAAAAATGAAGGGTGAAATGGACTACCAATATGGAACTTTATGGTGAGTACATAACTTCTTTTCTGTCCTCTTTGGTTTAGAAAAGATTTGCAATTCAGCTGCAGTTAAGGCTAGTAGATTTTGTGCTCCTAGTGTTCTTATGATTTTACTCCGAGGTTAAGTACAGTGAGTGTAAGCAGTGGTCTTATAGAGAATTTGGTTTAGAGCCCTTGTGCCACTTTCTTTTAAGGTTCAGAGATAGTTCCTCTTATTTATTAGTAAGTACTGTATCACTCTTGTAACTGCATGAACTAAGGCCTCTACTGAACATAGTGCTACAAAGATGATCTTTGTTTATGAGCATAATTTTTCGCCACACACAATCTGAGTGTTTCCTGTCCTGATTACGTCTTATAGCTTTTGCTTAATTTGTTCATTAGATTTTAGTGCAGATTCCTTTTTGTAAGGATCTTTGTTCTTTATTAGGACCATTGCTTAATGTGCTGCCAGTAAATAATACTTTTTTTCTGCAGTAAATTCTAATCCCTGTATCACATTTCATGTAAGAAGATGCTTTGAGCAATAAAGAAAAATGAATAATTCTCAAAGTAGTTTAGTAAATTAAGGCAAAAAGGTTACTTTTGTGATTAAATATTGCAGCTGTGCCATATCTATTTAAAAGCATTTTTACACCCATTGCTCTGTACTTTAATGAGCAATCAGTTACTGTTACTTATTCATTTGAAAAGAACATTTAAGATTACCAAACAGCAGAAAAGGTGAAGCACTTACGTTGCGTAAATTAAAACAGAGACTTTTGCAAGACTACATAGTAATTATGATTACAATGTTATATGTTTTATAGTTTTAAATGTTGATTCTTTTAAGTTTACTTTTCAGGATCCTAAACATTATTATATATTTTGCACTCCTATCTGAAAGAATTTGTGCTAAGATATATTTATTTTTAGCTGGGTATTGTACTGAAAATTAAGAGAAAATATTTTCAAAAGTCAGTGTAAATTGAAGCAGCAGAATGAAAAGAATGTGATTTTTAGCACTCAACTGCATTTTTTTTTTTTTTACTAGCAGAAAATATTTTTTGTTAGCATTTCAGGGAAATGTTGATTTTTGACAAAAACAGGTGTGATCTATATAAGCCCTACTAATTACCCTTTTTTAACAGCAGTTCTGTTCTAGATTCAGCTAAAAACTCAACCATTGCAGGTCTTACATTTAGTATTCCCCTATCCCTTTCTGTTTGCCTATATTCTTTTTTTATAATAAGAAATATCTTTATTAAATTATCATATATGGAATAGGCGGTCATACATTTATATAAATGAAAACAAACCATACTGACATAATTTTAGTTGCAAACATTATACATCACATATATTGACATAATTTTAGTTGCATATAATCTATCCAGTCATTGGCAATCAAACATCACAATCTTTCCTCTTCTTTCCTTTGCCTTTTCACAGAATCCTGCTTTCTTTTAAACTTTGTTCGTCTTCTGCATTTATTTTTCCCACAATTCCCATCTTATTCTATGTAATTTGCTTCTACCCTTTTCTAAAGATCCCACTTCCAGTTGTTTTATCTCTGTTACTATAGTCACTACTTCTAGTAAAGTTATTTTAGACTTTGATTTCCATTTTTAGTGATTGCTGTTTTGACAGTCACCATAATTAGACACAGCAAGACCTTACTGTGTCCAGACAATTCCAATTCCAATTCTATATCACAGCTCAAAAAAAAAAATCCTTGGTTACACCAATTTGCTCTCCCAGTATCTCTGACAAAGCAGTCTGCTGAGAATCTTTTAAGTCTGCCAACTCATTACACTCAGAAAATATGTTCCCAATTACCTCTTTCTTCCCCATCCCACCTCCAACATTTGCTGTCTACCTGAGGAAAAAATCTTTGGAGTCTACTTGGGATATAAAAATACCTATGTAAGCACTTCCAAGCAAAGATCTTAAATCTACTAGACTTTGTTGCATATTTGGGAGACATACATGTATCCCTTCATTGCTGTTTGCCTATATTCTGATGTAAAACCGTGATAGGGAAAGCAGCCAGTAGCCTCCTGTCCAAATGTCTTCTTGACCTCTCAAATTCCATTACCTTTCCCTCTCTAATTATTTTCTCCCATTACCTTTGTTATTTTGCCAGCTTCCTCCAGTAAATTCCAGGTCTTCTTGCCTGTTCTCTGTACTCCTAATTGCAGTCATTGTTATCTACAAAATTTCCTTTCCTGTGTAGACTTAGTGCTTAGTATACTTTCTGCTACTTTATTAATATAATATTCTGTATGACTGTTGTTGTCCATAAGTATCTGCATCCAAAATCCCATTCTTCCCTTCCTTCTCAAATCTTCCTCTTGCTTCATCATCCCTTTCCACTTTGAACTGTAGCTTTCTGCTTGCGTTATGTATAAGAACCAAAACTGTGTACCTCTAAAATATCCCTTCAAGTCAGGTAATCCAAACCTTCTTGTTCTATTAAAAGGATCAGCTTATTCCACTTGACTCTTGTCCTCTTACCCTCACAGATAAAATCCTTCAACTGTTCATTAATTACTATCCACAACTTCTCTGGTTGATAAACGTATGCCTAACCGGTGTATAAAATTAAAGGGACTAAAAACATTTTTACTGCTTGCATCTTGCTATCCATATCAATAGGCAAAAACTCCCAGTTTCTCATTGTTTTATTTTAAGTCTCTTCCCACATATCCTTTGATGCCATAATCATGTCCTTTTTAACTCATGCTCCTAAGTACTTCATTTTACAGTGTCCCCATAAATATGGGTATTGCTGATCCAGTTCATATGTGGGTACAGGGTTTACAGCTGTAGCCTTTGTTTTATTGTCATTAATCTTATATTCCGGAAAAAAATGGAACTGTCAGGTCCAAAAAAATATCATTGCACATAAAAACAACTTTTCTTGAATACCATACCATCTTCTTGAATTTTTGAGTCCATTATTTTCTTTGGCAAGGGTACTAAATACTACTCAAATAACAAAGGGGAAAGGGGACACTCCTGCCTGGTTCCTCTATTCGGACACAACTTATCATAGAGGAACCATTCCAGTTTGATTTTTTCCTCCAATCCCTCATCCATCTTCCTAATTAACCTTATTATTGTATCAGGAAATGCAAATGCTTCCATTGCCCTACTCATAACCTTCCAGCTTACTTTGTTGAATGCTTTCTCTGCATCATGACCCACTAACAGCAGCAACATTTTCTTACATTCTGCTTCCCTCTTTATTATTATTGTTCTTTTAATATTGTCAAATGTTTGCATCCCTTTCACAAAACCACATTGACCCATGCCCAGTTTTGACAACACCTTTGTCATTATTTTAGCCACTATAGACAACACTTTATACTCATGGTTTAAAATTGAAATGGGCCTGTTTGAAGCTGGATCTAATGGGTCTTTACTGCCTTTCGTTATTACAGCCACCATAGCTCTCTCCAGGATGTTGGTGCTTCCTCTTCTTTTAAAATACCATTAAACAAAACCTTCCAGATCTTTATAACCTTCTTCCCTTCTAGCTTCCAAACTTGCACTGGAATATCATCTATTCCTGGTGGCTTTCCTGCTAATTAATTGTACGTAACCATTTTTTATCTCATCTCCTTCTGTCTTGTCAATTGTTAAGCTTCATCTACCTCTAACCCTGACATATTAAGTTTTCCATAAATATTTCCATTTGTGCTTCTACTTGATTTCCCCCCTTCTCTGCTTTACACAAATTTTCATAAAATTTCCAAAATATCTGTATTACCTCTACAGGATCTCTGATTATTTTTCTTGTTATAGCCTCCCTAAGTTTAGCAACAACCATTTATATCTTCTGTTGCATAAGTCATTGTGCCAAAAGTGTTTGTGCCCTAGAGCTATTATAAAAAAGTTGCTTTACAGCAATCTTTCTGCATTCATGCATATTATGCAGGTACTCCCTTATTTTCTCTGTATCTCTGTGCAGCTGCACCTTTTCTTGTTCTGTGAGATCACCCTTATTCCATAACACTTTAACCTTTGTCAGCCCCTCTAAGTAATTCTTGTTACTTATTAACCCAATTTTTTTCTTGTTTATACTTTGTTTTTAAACTGTATTTTCATTTTATCCCAGTCACTGGCTATAATTTCTGGAATAATTTCTATCTTCAGTAGTAACTCCAAATAATTTCCACTACCCATTCCTTAAATTCCTCTCTTTTTAATAGGTAGGTGGGGAAGCACCAGTGTCTCATCTTTGCTTCATTACCCTGCATTTTTATCTTAGTAATTATTGGTGGATGATCTGAAATCGTTATTGGATATCTGTTAGTTTTCAATGAAATGCACACGTTACTGTGAAATATAATTCTGTCTAGTCCAGTAATTATACCTTGGGGAATAATATGTAAATTCTCTCCAAATTCGTACCACAAAAAAAAAAAAAAAGCATGCCCGCAGAACACCCAAAATTATGTACATCTTCAAATAATGAAGTGTCTGATGTTGTCATTTTCATTCATTCCTCAACTGATGGGTCTTGGATCTGACCTCAGATCTGACTTGACTGCTTTTACTAGACTCATAGATCCAGCTCTCGAGCTCCTCCTTTTGCTCATAATGCCCCATCATCCTGGCATTCCTCCGATCTTGTTTGCTGCCATATCGTTTGGATGTGGATTTTCTGCTGTCAAGCTAAGACATTAAGGAATTCTTATATCCTTTTTGTGAGGTTTTCTATCTGCAATAAATCTGTCCTCTTCCTTCCTTTGCCTTTTTACGGAATCTTCTTATCATTCAAGCCCTGTTTTCTAATAGCTTAATCTCCTTTCCAGCAAGATCTTTCTGTCCTTGTCAGAATATTCTTCAAGATACCATTGTTGATATTCTTTTTCTTTCTTTCCATCTAACTGACCTTAAGGTACTTTTGAAATACAATTGTTGGAATTTGTTTCTCCGTGTGTGTGTGTATGTGTGTATATATTATATTATATATATCTTTCTTTCTGTTTTGTTGTTCCAATATGGCTGACAAGCCTACAGGCTTTAAGAAATGCATTTTCTGTGGGAATAAGATCCTTAATTCTGATGCCCACAAGGAATGCATTTATTGTTTGGGTATCTAGAAGGTGACTTCTCCATTTGTTCAGGATTCAACTCCCTTGCCTTGAATGATAGGAGAAATGAGTTGATATTAAAAGGCTTGCTACCTTCTGCTCCTGCTTCTGTCTCAGTTGGGACTTAAAGCCCATCCAGTAAACCTGACATGACTCTGCTCCAAAAGAAAAGAAGTCCAAGAGATGGTCCCCCAACCATTCTCATTAGGTTCTGATTCCCGAGCCTCCTGCTAAAATTTCTCAGAAACTGGATCTGATGTCAACCATGGATCCTCCAGCTTCAAGCACCAAATCTACTCGGATACGGTATCCATTTTTCTCTCTCGGGATCTGATATCTTCTCGGCTCCATTCTCCTTTTTTACAAGAGACATATTAAATTGTCTAGACCACCTTCCACTATTTCATCCCTTGGGTCCTCTAGGAGCTTAGCTGAGGCAGAGGTGGATGGGATTATGTGGAAGTTTTTCAGGGCTCAAATCCAGATGAGGGAATTCTGGCTCCAACCTCCATCGGACACATGAGCCTGCTTTTGTCTCACCCGGTGTTATTTATCTTTCTCCATTCCAACCAGTGGTTTTGGAGCCCTAGGATCCAAAGTCCTCGAGGATGGCCTGTCATATCTGAAGATAGCCTGTTTTTCCACTCCTACCATGCTCCTGAGTTGCTTGGCTCCAGTCTCTTCAGAGCAAGATCACTCTTGGAGCTAAAGTGTCAACCCCAACTCTCGGAGATAGAGGTCTGCTCCAAAGCTGCCCAAGTCGTCCTTGACTTTTAGTGCCTCGATGTTGGATAGCTGTACTCTGACTCCTTCTTTGAGGGAGGGATCCACAGGGATTCAAAGTTCGGTGCAGGTAGCTCCGGCACCATTGTTACCGGCTGTTGTTTTTCCTGGACCTTCTACCTTTGAGATAGGAGGAGAGGGCTTTCTCCATAACCAGAGAGAAGGCATCCTTACCCTCTTCATATCTTATTCTTCTTCCTGCATGTAATTTAAGCTCTGAGCCTCTCATGCCTATTCCACTGGGACAGCCACCCCATACTAGCCTTCAGACGGCCCTCATCGAGGACTCCCCAGCCACATTCAATTGATGAGGTCCCTAGGAAGAGGATATGCAAGAGGAGGCACCTAGATTCCCCTCAGGAATTTGTCACCAAGGCGATGGACTTTGATGAAGGGGATTGATCCCCCATATCTCTACCTGATGTCTCCTTTGGAGAGATCCTGGACAACTTAAACAGAGAGATGGATGGTCTTCCGATACCCCGTCACAGGAGGAGGTGGTGTTTCTGGAGGCTTTTGGGGCTGGCCCAGCTATGTTTTGGGTGGTGCCTCCAGCTGATGAGTTGATTGACCTTATCTCATTCCGAGCATGGAAGGAGCCGGATGCAACAGAATCCATATTTAAGAGGCCAGATAAGTTTCTAGCTCCACCCAAAGATAGGGCCCACTGGAGCAAGTGAGTCCCAATAAATGCCATGATTTTGTCGGTAGCCAGTAAAAGCGAGCCTGTGGAAGAGAGCTCATCTGTCCATCTCCCTAATAGAGAGTCCAGGGACTTGGACAGATTTGGTAAGCGCATTTATGCCTCAGCAACCTTTCCTGTTCAGTCACTGAATTATTTGGCACACTTCACCAGATTACAAAGGGATTTGACCAAGTTGCTTTCCAAATCTTTTTCAGAGTCAATGTCTGTGGAGGACCAGAAAAAATGTCTTCATAACTGGCCACCCTTTAGTCCATTTCCAATGCGTCATTAAAGTTGATTTCTCATGCAGCCAAGACATACCTCTAGGACTGCAGGCTCAGGCATTGCATGCATTCCATGCCTCCTGACTGTGGAACCCTTCAAGTCTTCATTCATCTGTGCTCCTTTTGGTGGTTCATCTTTGTTTGACCCTAAAGTTAAGCAAACACTCTCAAGAAGTAAGCAAGATGGAAAGACCCTTTCTGCCATTGGGATTCATTTTTCTACCCCTCAGAGATCCCCCTCCATGAATCAGTGAGGTAGTAAAAACATGTGGTTTTATAAGTCCCAATGGCCTTTCCTGGAGTCATGACAGATGGCTCTTCCCGGGGCAAAGGGGAGAATTCTAATGGAAGATGCCACACTTGTGGCATTGGTGACCCACAGAACCAGGGCTTCAGAGATACCTACTTTGAAAAGCCCTACCCGTGCTCCTGAAGGGTTGTGTGACTGCTGTGCCCTGGAGGCAGTCAGGGGGTGCTTATCTCTGCATGTAGAAGCCTGGACATCCATCACAAAAGACACTTGAGGTGCAGGAAATTATATCCAGAGGCTATTTCATACCATTTTCCCAAATCCTGACAAAAAAATTTTAAAACATCCCTGAAATAGTTAAACTGCTAGAAAAAAAGAGTCATCCAAAAAGTCCCCCCAAGATTTTTTTTTTTAGTGCCAAAGAAGACAGGGGAATTGAGATCAGATTTTAGCCAACTAAACCACTATGTAAAATACTCAAAGTTCCAGATGGTCACGGTCCAGTCTGTTTTACCTCTACAGTGAAAGAACGAATGGTTGTGCTCAATAGATATTCAGAATACATACTATCATATCAAAATGAACAGGCGTTGCAGAAGATACCTGCATTTCCAGCAGGGAGCTAGTCATTACCGGTTCAGAGCACTGCCCTTTGGTCTCATCACAGCCCCCAGGATGTTCATCAAATGCATTGCAGTGGTAGCAGCTCACCTATGACTGCTGGGATTGTGTGCGTTTCCATACCTAGATGACTGGCTCCTGACCACTCTCTCCGGGCATCTGTTGATTCAAGCAAGGGATTACTTGCTCCAGTTATGTCATCATCTGGGCATCATGGTCAGTTACACCAAATCGCAACTTACACCTACTCAGACTCTGGAGTTCTTAGGTGCTCGCCTAGACACGATCAACCAGATAGCTTTGCTTCCACTAATAAGAATTTGTCAGGTTACACATCATGAAAGTGAGCTCCCATTTGTCCTACAGCCAGGCTCGTCCTCCCAAGTATTAGGACTGATGGCAGCAGTGATAACTCTAGTTCCGTTAGCCAGATTTCATATGCAAGTCCTGCAGTGGACTCTTTCAGTACAGTGGTCTATTCTTCAACATCCTATAAGCACTAAAGTGAGGATTTCCAAGGTTTGCAAGGAATATCTTCTTTGGTGGATTCATTCAGAAAAAGTTTGTCATGGTCCTTTTTTTCTCCCACAGCCATTAGCCCACGGATGCCTTCCAAATTGGGTGTGGGGGGGGGGGTTATTTCTTGGGAAGGACAGTCTCAAGTTGTGTGGTCCCCATAAGAGGCCAATTTGCACATCAGTGTCCTGTGAATGACAGCAGTATTATTAACGTTCCAGGCTTTCCAAAATGATGATCCTCCAGGGATGATTGCACTACAAACAAAACATGTCAGTAGTCTGGTATATCGAGAAACGGGGAGGGACAAAATCTTTCACACTGTGTCGAGAGACAGTGAGAGTTTGGGAGTGGGCAATCTCTTCTGGTCACTTTCTTATGGCAGTGCACATACCGGGGAAAACCAACATGCTTGCAGACAAACTAAGCAAGTACATTTTGATTCCTGACTAGTAGCCTGTCAGTCAGAGTGTCAGAAAATATGTTTCATTGATGGGGTCAGCCATGCTGTGATCTTTTTGCTTCTCCCTTCAACAAGTGCAACACGTTCTTCACCCTTGTCCCTCCACAGGGAGAGAGACAGAGGCCGTAGTCCACAACTGGCCTTTACACTTATCCCCCCATTATTCCTCAACTCCAAATTTCTACAGAAGGCATCCCAGTTGAGGAGCACAGTCTTCCTCATTGCAGCCTTTTGACCTCATCAGGTTTGGTTCTCCTTCTTCTGGCATCATCTTCTGTATCCATATCCAGACATTCTATTTCATCTGGCAGGGATGAAACATAAGGACATCAGTGGCCTCAAGTTAACTCCATGGTTTCTTCAGTTCCACTGATGACAGTCCAGGCTTTTCTCTACAGTTCGACATATTCCTTTATCCTCTCAGAAACTTTCCATCAGGAAAATTTATAAAACTAATGAGAAAAGGTTTTCAGTTTGGGCCCTTCGGAGAAACCTGGATCCTTCCTATGACTCAGTATCAGCAGTTCTCAATTTTTTTGGCTTCCATATTTAACAATGGAGCAAGTTGTTGTACTATTAAAGGTCAATTAGCTGCCATTTCAAATTTTCACTTGGGCGAGAATCATTCATCCTTGGCTTCTATGAAATTGTGCAAGGCCTTTTTCCACTTTTTCTTATATAGCTATATTTCACAAATACAGTCAATGCTGTGCAGTCTCACATTTATTCACTAATTACTGTGCTGCTGGTCATCTTTCTATTCAGCTCCACATCCCAGCTCCAGACTCTTGTTCATTTCCATGGTACTCCCAATTCTTCTAGTTAGCTCCTGTGCTTTTCTTTCTCTCTCTCTCTCACATTTTACTTTGCAATATTGGAAAATGTTTCAATGGCAAAGTCTTTCCATATGCTTTATTATCAGAAGAAGGAGAAGTTGAGTCTCCTTCTGCTTGATGGCTCACTTTTTGTTGGTCAAACTTTTCTATTTCCTCCTTAACCTATTCTGCATCATGAATGGCTTTGATCCTCCAGGGAAAAAAAAATTCTGAAGACTGCCTGATATAGTAACTTGAATCTCACACCTGCCTCTTAACATTATTTGATTGCTGGAATAAACGTGTTTCTCTTCTGCCTTGTGTACAGTGAATAATCATTTTCCACAAGTACTCTGCTGTCTCATACTTTTAATACTTTCCCCTTTTGCCACAGTTCTGTAAGGGTCAACGCTTTCTGCTGGTAGGTTTGCATCTTTACTAATACAGGTCTTTGCTACTTTCTTGTGACCAGATTTGGAGCATACACATGGTGTGCCCTTTAAATTAACAGTTCCTGCTATGGAATACCAGCCTAGTTACTTATTTGTACCTTCATAAAATTAATACATTCTGCTCCTTCTAGTTTCTCTAGTACAGCAGAAAATTTCAGATTTTCCCTGCGTGCTGTCTTCTAATTTTACCATTTTTTGAAACATCTCTTCTTGAGCAGTCTCATACTCATCCAGCTTTTTCTTCATTTTGACCTGTGATTTTTGCAGTTTTATCAGCTCATCTGAATATTTGTTTAATGCTGCTTCCATTTTTTCCAGCATTTTGTTATTTTAGTTGATGTACTCCTTCATTGTTTCATTTGTTTTAATCAGCTCGAGCACATTTAACTTATCTTTTCCTTTAGATTGCTGGAAGCCATGTTTTGCACCAAAGATGGTGGAGACTAAACTGTTTTTTGCTGAAGACCTGCAAGATTCTTCCCAGTCAGTGTTTTCTCTTCACCTATTCCTGGTGATTTTCTTTTAGACTCTCTTTAGTTCTTCTTTTCTGGTATGCAGGCAGTGTACTTACTAGCCAGTAACTGAAATTACTGAAAGTGACAACAGTTCCTGGCCTTTGTCTTTCAGTTTCTATTTTCACACTAGGAGAGCTGAAAGTTAAGCTGTTGATCAGTGTGCAACCATCATGAAAAGTCCAGACTATGCAATATTTTTGTTGTTATTTACTGAACAGCATCAGTCCACTATATGGCCTCGTAAAGTTGAAGTTTCCTTAACTGCATGCATTACTGTAGATATTGACTGTCCAACTGTCTTTTTAGAACTTCTTGATTTATGTATGTTCCTGTATCCCACTAGTAAATCTTATTTTACTTTTTGTGTAATGTACTTGATAGTGTATCACATTCGCGTAATTACCCCAGGTTAATGTCTGCTTTTGTGTATTTTTTGTTGTATTTTTAGACACCATTTGTCACATTTCACACCACACATCCTGTGTTGCTAGGTACATTTTCATCCCTTCTGCTACTTTGTCTGTCAGCTGCATTGCTGATTACTTTTGTATAGTTTATAAGAGTAATTACTTTCCCTTCAGTATCTT
This sequence comes from Protopterus annectens, assembly GCF_019279795.1. NCBI lineage: Eukaryota > Metazoa > Chordata > Ceratodontiformes > Protopteridae > Protopterus > Protopterus annectens. The sequence continues at coordinate 608,211,564 of NC_056732.1, read as the reverse complement.
ATGCATTGGCACCTATAATGGATTTCAAAAGGACCACACCCAGTACTGACTTCTGTAGAATCCCATAGAAATAGTTCATTCTTAAGAGTGGAGTCCCTTGAATATTTCCTCATGTTTTCTGTTTTTTTTAGCCAGTTGGTCATCCATGATACTACCCTAGAAACTTCCCCCAGAGCTGCCTGATTTGCTCATTTTTAGCTCACTGTCAGAAAATGATGATCTAAACCCAAAGCGAACCGTATGGTCCATGTCTATCCACTATTCTGTGTACTTAGTCAAAGAACTGCAATTAGTTCATTTCATCTTGGGTCCTTCACCCCACTGGCTTTTAAATGTTTTTTGTGTGTCTTTATTTCAGAGGAGATTTATTGTTTTTTTCCTCTTAATTTTGAGGTCAAACTGATACTTTATTATTTTGTATATTTTATTTTGTTAACTGAGTTGGACAACTGAGACCGGTCCTTTCACAAAGAAGGCTCAATGGAAAAAACATTTTATATGTGTGGTACAAACAGTGCAGTAGTAAGAACACTATTTTACCTTGGCTGGAAAAAAAGGCAAATTCTGCAGCTTTTGAAATATTTTAAAGTGGTGATGTATAGGCCTGATTCCATTAAACCATATAAAGTAATTTATAATAAGGGATGCATTTTTTTTATTTGAACTGCTGTATGCTAGATATACATTAAGAACTTCATAGTTTCCATATGCCAGTATTATTGTATGATATGTTTATATGGTGCATATAATCTATATGTATTAAGTTATATTTATATAAATGAAATTACATTTGCAAGAATAAGACAGCCACCAAACACTGACCTTTTACTTTCTGCCAGAGGTTCATACAGTATTTCAGCTGATTATATTCCTAATGATTTTGATCAACAAGCACATTCCTGAAAAATAAGTGTGCATAAAGTACATGATGTTGTACAGAACTATACACAGGAGGCATTCTGCAGACGGAAAATTGAGAATGGGGTTTAACTTATTTACAATACATTTGACAGTATAAAATCACAGGCATTTCTGAAGATCAGTGTATTGAACAAAGTCATTTCTATGAGCAATTCACTGTACAGATGAGTGTAGCCTTATTTTATATGTTGCCTATTTTTAAAAGAGAATGTAGTCAAGTACTTCCTAAAGTAAAGACTTGCATGTTATACGTGTGTGTTGCGGTACATATATGCCATTCGCTTGTAAGTAATGTAGCATGTACTTTCTTACCATACCAGTTGATCTGTGAGAGAATCCATCTTGATGAATCATAGTTTGGGGTCATGTAGTCCACCAGTCATAATTCATATATTTTTTTAAACTAGGGTAGATGTACCTAGTGCTGGAGCACATAGTGATGTCACATGCTTACTACATAAGTGCCTTTAACCACTGAATCCATGTATTCACTCTAGCAACTGCCAGCATACGTCCTGCAAACTAAAGTATAAGATTGAAGATTTAACATACATACACTACTAACAAATAATATGCAACTATATACTCACCAGAATTAAAGGGAGCTCCAACAGCCAGGGCTGAATGGAAGTGCCATCTGAGCACATGGTGAATGTGGGAAGGTATTTGGTACTCATCAAAGAGGATCCCACGCTACAGAAACTGATTTGGATCTAACATCTTGGACCCGCTTTGATGAGGCTGTGATTTGGTTGACTAATAAAGAATAAATCCGCCAAGGTAGAAGGAGCCAAAGCATAGTCAATGGACCAAGTTAAAAGACTGAGAAGAGAAAAATAGCTGTATCAAAGGAGGTATGACTCCTTAAGTCACTGTTGAGACAACCTCAGGTGAATGTGTGCACCAATGACCAAATGCCCACTGTATAGCTTTCTGCATTAGAGATTTTTTTTTAAAACAAGTAGTCAAAGCAGCCTTTCTTTAATGGAGTGGCCTTTTCCAACCGATAGTTTGCTGCAGACCTGTAGGTAGGGTGGCATGAAGGGATAAATAAAAGATGCCACTGCTGAACGTAACAACAGACTCAAAGTTTAATACAAGTACAGGTACACACTAAGCGCTTTCACCCAACAGTTTTCCTGGGCTTCATCAGAATAAAGCATTGTCCTCTAATAAGCCATTTAAATACAATTAAGTTATGTGACCACACAATAGTCCTAACGAAATTTAAAAACACATAATACTTAAATATATACTGTTTTCAAAACATATAATAACTCTCTCAGTGAAAAATTATTCCATTGAAAAGATTTAAAATAAGGTAAGATAAAATACAATAAAACGGAGAGTTTATTCATAAATGAATAGAACTTTAAAAAAAAAACATTGTACATGTATATGTGTGTGTGTATATATATATATATATATATATCACATGGTGTATAACAGTCAAAGATTATAATAACCCTTGCCACCCATGCCAACCATTCATAATAGGCTTTATATTGTCAGAATAAATCTAAACCCTACAAGTTCCCAGACCTTAATTTAAGAAGACTAGTTAAGGAACAATTTTCATTTATACATGGCTTGCTAGTAGCATTCCACCTTAACTGTTATCTTCTAACTTCTCTAGGAAAGTTTTTACATCCCCTCCCCTTTGGGTAGGAATAATACGATCGGTTACAAAAAACATACATTTCCTAAAATTCTCACAAACCAAGCTATGTGTAAATAGTGCATTCTCCTCCTTTTTATTTTTAAAGTCTCTTCCATGTTCAGCTATTCTTTCCTTCCACTTCCTTGTAGTTTTACCTACATAGAAAGCTGAACATATGAAGTACATTTAGCAATATATACACCATCATTTCCTTATTGCAATTACAATAACCTGGGCATGACATACTGCAATTGTAACTGTCTGTTATCACGTAAGGGACATCATTGATGTATTTACAGTACCTACACATATAACATTTCGACATTTTAGATTGATGCCTTTTAACTCTTTTATCAGTAGTCTTCTCAAGGTACATTTTAATGTTTCGCCCCTTACTGTAAGTTATTTTCAGACCTTGGCCCACTACCTTTTTTATGACTTCATCAAAAATCAAATCCAAGTTTTTACTCAAAATTTCTGTAAGGTGTTGTCTCTCCTGATTATAGGGAAGCACTAAGTTTCTTTCATATTCTATTCCTGCTTTCAAACCTATAGATATCCCTATTATAGTGGTAAGAATCTGGGTAAACCTGTTTTTTCTGAAGCTCGTTCCTAATTTTTAGCAGCATTCTAATAGGATTCCCTCTCTGTCTAAACATTCCTATCAGTTTGTGTATTTCTTTTTCAAAGTTCACATTATCACTTTTTAATCTGGAGATTCTCACCATTTGTCCCTTGATGACACTTTTCTGGTGTGGAGGGTGACAACACTTATAGTGCAATAAAGAGTTTGAATAGGTGTCCTTCCTGTAACTAGTACACTCAATTTTACCAGTAACTTCATTTTTGTAGAGGGAAATATCCAAAAAATTGATTATCTGGTGATCTATTTTCCAAGTGAATTTCAAAAACACAGTGGGTCGTGTTCAAATATTGAGTAAAAGTAATCATTTCATCATCACTATCCTTTCAAAGAAGTAAGTATATCATCCAGATATCTAAATCATGCAATCACCCTGTCCATAAATACAGAAGCAAATGCATATCTGTTCTCCCATTCAGATAGGACCAAATTAGCATAAGTGGGAGAACATTTAGCTCCCATTGCTACTCCCATCATTTGACGGAAGTATTCTCCTTCAAAATAAAGGAAGGTATTGTGTAACACCACTTCATTGAATTCTGTTAATAAAGTTCACTTAACATTGTGCATGCCATCAACATTAATTAGAACATCTCCAAATAATTTTACTCCCTCCTGGTGTGGGATGACTGAAAACAGTTTAATAACATTTATATGGAGGATATGAAAGGTTCTCTCTCCCTTGGTTCTACTCCTTCAGTGTACATGAGAAGATGAATGAATTTGTTTAGACACAATTCAGAAACTGCTTTGAAGGAGGAAAGAAGTAACAGTGCTAAAGAACACCTGATCATTATAGACAGGATGTCCAGTTAGTGGTAGACGTGGCCACTAGGGAAATGCAGTTGCCATAAGATTAACTTCATTGCCACTGAACCAGCAGGATTGATCAAGAATTGACAAAAATATCAATTCATATTGTAAGGAGAAGGGTGGGTTCTTCAAAGATGGGTGAAGATTCATTGCTCATTTTTAAGAACTGTTGACCAGATGGTACTGAGCCACTATTCAAACCTCAAGAAGAAAGTAGAGGACAGACTGTGACCACTAAATAGCGGAAAACAAAATCATAGAAGCTCTTGAGACACATGTGGTCTGGTTGACATACACATTAACCAGTTGAGACAGTGCTGGCTACTGTTCTTTCCCATGGAGGACCATTTCCAGTTGGTATATTAAATTTGCCAGTAAGTTTGCAATCAGGCAGTTCAGTCATTTGAGACATTATTTGTAGGAGTTCCAGTTAAATTAGAGATTCTTCAGTGGTGGTCTAAGCTCTGAGTTGGAGCAAGTAGTCTCATGATCCATGGGGTACCTACTCCCATGGCTGGTACTGAAGAAGTAAATAGTGTAGGAAGAAATAGCCAAGGAATTGTTATGGATAGGCTTGTATATGCCCTCTGGCCGATAACCTAGTACCAACCTATGAACCTATGAGACAGGTTTCTCTCTGCCTCCAAGGATTTTAGAGTATGAAACTACACTTTTCTTGAACACAAGGAGTGAAGAAAGTTAGTGTTGTTTTCTTCCCTGAACTTTGCCCTGAAATGTGAATTCTGGGAAGCTGGAGAGCAGTCTTCTTTGTCATGAGATGGACAGTGAATCCACTTCAGACTCCCCGTTGCCCTGCTTCACTAAGGAGAAAAGGAGAAGAATTTTGTTCTCCCAAGTTGCAAACAGATTGTTTGAAGTGTCAGTTGTCTGTAAGGTCTAATCTAAATCCACAACTTCAGAAGGAAGCACAGTGCTTATGGAGTTTGTTGCATATCCCATCCCCCTTGGATCTGAATTGAGAGATGATGATACCTATATGTCTGTCCTCTTGCTAGAAGAATATCCTCCTCTGCATAGAGGGTATGACCTCTTACCCTAGTGCTTGCTTATATAACACACTGTGGGTTGTTTGTTGCAGATTAGTAGGGGCTGTAGATCCTTCAGAGAATGATGATGTCTCTTGAACTGCAAAGATAAGGTAGCTTCCCATGTCATTAACCAAGCATCCATTTTCTGGCCCTAAGAAAGGTTTGCCTACAGGAACAGATGGCTCACCAGGAATTTGATGGTAGCATTCCAGGTCCCGGTGACCTAGGTGTGACACAAGGTCTTGGTTCTTTCGCAGCCACTGGCATCTTACAGTCCATTGCAACACCAGCATCACCAGGCTTCTAAATAGTAAGTTGATTTTTCTTTTAGCAATGTAAATACAGTATTATAAAATTTTTCAGTTTGACCTACAGTGCAATCCCAATGTGAGCCTATATCATATTGTCAAATACTTACTTCATCGAAACACTACTTATCAAACCGACTTTTTTGAAACCGTTTCATCAAACGTTTTCATAGAGAAAAGCAACCTAGCGCCCATCACTAAATTCTAAAAATCATTTTTGTACTGAACTCTGTACATTTCTAAAACATATTTTCCTAAGAAACTCTTTCTGAGCCATCACATCTACAGTATATACCTTTTGTCTGCATGGAAATTTTTTTAAAGTCTGTTAGAGGTATGGAATATCTGTGCCAACATTTCCATACAAAAATTGTTGATATTCTCATTTGTGTGTATGTCCAGCATTAAGACATATTTCCTCCACTAATCATCTGTATTGTCTTTATTTAATTATTCTCTGCATGTTGTTTTTACCTTTATACCATATTGCCTTCCCAAATGGAACATGGCCTTATATATATATATATATACAGTATTTATTACTCTTCTCTGGTATGCCATTTCTGTTCTGGTCTCAGTTATAAAATGTACTATTTATGGTTTAACAAAGTTACTACCCAATGTCTGCGTATCTTCCTTGAACTTTAATGTTAGACTTGTATATGCAAAGTTATCTGAGTTTAATGACCTAAACAAATTCTCTACCTTCATCCCACTTTATGACCTCATGGTCTTGTATCATCTGCTCAAAAATAGTTTTTTATTCTTTCTTCAAATTATTATGATATTCTTTTATGTGTCTTTCTTATTACTGTATATAGTGTAACCTGTTGTTGGTGGTCTGTTTTTACAAGGTCTAATTTCCTTTAACATAAAGACTTGCTTAATACTTTTATGTAAACATGGCTGTATTCTTTGTATTCATATCCTAGGTGTGCCCAAATTCCTAGATATGATCCTGTCATTATCTTGTTGGACACTGCCTGTCATGTGCTTCCACTTACATATATATATTCTGTATCCTGAATCAAATATATTAATCTTGAGTTACATGGCTTTATAGTATGCATCCAAATCTGGAAGTCTCAAACCACTGTGTTCCTTTGTCAGTATTAGTTTTTCCCATTGCACTTTTTCCCTTTTGTCATACTAAAGAAACTCTTCTGTTTCTTTTTTCCATATTTTTACATAAGCTTGAACTACATAAAGAATCAACTGGACCAAAACATCTTAATTGTTAGTATCTTATTATCATTGTCCGTAGGTAACAGTTTCCATAGTCTTGTCTTACTTTCTTTTGATTAATTACTTCTTGCATTTCATTAGTGGAATACAAAACATCCCATTTCACCAAAATTGCCAAGTATCTTATCCTGTCATGACAACAGATACTAATTTGAGTTCCTCTGTGGATATTAAATGTTAAAGTTGTCCATGTTTGTGGAAATTCAAATGCCTCAAGGGATCATAAATTCCCAAGTCACATTTTTTTGACACCCAAGCCTGTGGACATTATTATGTTATTATTGTCTAGTGCATCATTTTTAATCATAAGGGGCCAGTTAATATGTCAAATGTTTGCCTGTGTTCTATTAACTCACACTGATCCAGATGTATTATTTTTGGCAGTATATTTGCCATTCTTTTTGCAAAAATTGTTAAAAACACTGCAGTCATGATTCAAAATTTAAAATAAACCACAGAGATCCAAAACAAACTTTAATATTCTGTAGCACTTTGGTCAAAGACCTTCAAGGAGTAACAAATCATTCCCAAATAAAACCCCTTTTATACAAATTAAACAAAACAATTATTCCATTATTCAATTAGATAAAATATTTCCAATTAACTTCAAAATTCAGACCTGCAGGTACCAAAGGGTTATATTCTAAAATAAAAACAGACTTTTTAAAAAGAAGGCGTTCTTTAAGTAAACCTCCATCTTCTATTCTAAAATTCACCTGTTCCAAAATGCTACCCTGTAACAATGAAAAATCATTGTTATGCTTTTCTTTAAAATGCAAAGCCACAGTTTTATCTTCTTTTTGATTTTTAATGTCCGTAATATTAACAATCTCACTTTAAATGTTCTTTTCACCAATATAAAAAAGATTACATGGACATCGAAAAACATATATAACCCCACTACTGTTACACAAAAATAGTCCCTTGGGTACAAATCTAACATTATTAATAAACTTCAAAGAACACACCACATGGTTACAAGCAGTAAAATTGTTAAAAGGGAAATCCCAAAAATGACAGGTTGTTGAATAATGCTAGAAACTGTTTAAAACAAAGGTACCATGTACTAACATGTCTTTAAGATTTCTTCCCCGTTTGTATGACATACAAAATAACTGATCCAATGATTTGTACAGATCTTTATCTCTAAGAAGAAAATTCCAATAATATTTTAACACAACACAAACATTTTCACTTATAATATTATAAGTTGAAACAAAATACATTTGTCCTTTCTTATCCTTAAAACTTTTGTCATAAACTCTCTTCATATGATTATTAACCCTTTCTAATCTTTGCATAGCCACAGGTTTTAAAACCTTCTGAATGGCTTCGTTCATTACTTCTCACTTACACCCCTATTCAAAAACATATTAGCAGATTTATCTATTTCATTAAACAGATCCTTCTCATCACTATAAATTCTAGATAATCTTAAGAATTCCCCATAGGGTACTGCAGAAAGAAGATGGGGGTGGATGGCAGCTTGTACCATATAAGTATTGACTCCCATCCAAAAATTTCCTATGTACCCCAGTACGTATTTCCCCATTTTCTAAACCTTGAAGAGTTAAATCTAAATGTGTCACTTCATTGCCAAATTGAAATCCATCAAAGGACAAACTATATGAATTAATCTGCAGATCTGAAACAAATTGTATAGCATCTTGTTGGCCACCCTCACAGATAAAAATCAAATAATCTATATGTCGATAATATATAACGTGTTTTTTCATAAAGTCGTGTTGATATAAATACTCCAGTTCAAAACGAGCCATAAACAAATTGGAGTACATGAAAATGGCATACAAGAATCTATTTCTTCTTTGGGTGCTGTTGTTGTTTCTGCTAGTTTTCAGAGGACTATAGAACAGTATATACATTTGGGATATGTTCCACCGAATGAGGTACAAACTAATGGATCAGTTAATGTTCGCTTGTTCGATCATTATGTCGAAGAAAGACGGTGTCATTGACCCAACCCATTTTCAACAGTGGGACAGACTTTTAATACAGTTCCTTTGGTGGTGCGGGAGCTATGTGACAAATTTAAATTGCTGCTACAAAAGGAGACCAAAGTACATTTTAACATTTTGGGTTTACAGCATTATATGGAGTTAAATATAATACCTAGAGGTCTCCGTTTTATGAAAAGTCCAAGCAACCCATTTGACAGAAATAGTGCAACTGACAAACTCTTTTTGGATTGCTGGATTACAGCAGCACATAGGTGTGTCATGGATTGGGTTGCTATCTTATTTGAATGTGATCAACTAAAACAACAAAAACTGAAACAGGAGCTACAAACTTTGTCAGCAGAGATTTCCAGCCAGTTAAATGCTCATTATTTGGACTGTTTAATAAATAGTGTCAACGAAAAGCTGAATTCTTTAAAAGTAGACTTGGTGAAACAGAAGAAAGTTAAATTAATGAGGGACATTAGAGATTATGAAAGTGGGCAGGCTTTCGTATTTTCAGCCAATCAGAAGCGTAGGAAACAGCCATGCAAGCACAATGCTTTTAAAAAGCCTCATTCTGTTTCCTTCCCTTCTTCAGAAGGAATGGATTACAGCACAGGCCAGGAAAGTGAAGACAATGAATATCCACCTTTACCTGCTACGCAACAGCCATTAGAACATGACCGTCATTTCCAGTCTTCCATAAGATGAAGGACCATAACATCCTGAGCAGATTATCTACCAACTCTTGAGAGGGATATCAAAAGAGAACTGCTCCCTTGAACTGGACAACCTGGTGGAATTTTCTGAGTTTCTCCTTCTGAAAGAATAGTCTTAGCCATACCATCCAATGTGGACATGCACATAATATTTTGGTACCAGGTAATATTAGTGCAATCCGTGTGGTAGCAGAATGTATGGCAACTCACTTTAGATAAGGTCTTAAACACTTTTTACATTAGCCAAAGCTCACAGAGGGAGAAAGGACTTACTGGTGCCTGGCTAAGTAGGAGGGAATATAATTTGGAGAGCTGAAATAAGTAGTGTATACTTATCCCAAATGTGGCATATATATATATGTCCTGGTCCGGGGTTAGAGTAGATAAGCACTGGTTTAGGATGGGATATATGGATTGCTTCCAGATCATGTATGGTTTTGAATATACTGTATTTTTTTTTTATCTGTTCTCTCCAAAACATTTATTGTACAGTCAACCTTGGTAATGTGGGAATTAGATTCATGGAATGTTAAAGGGCTCCAGAATTTAAAAAAGAGGAAACTGTTGTTACATGTATTGTTGCAGGCTAAGGCGTGGTTTATTTTACTGCAAGAAACGCATTTAATGAATGATCAATGGGTTGATATAAAAAAAAAAGAAGTGGATCAGAGAAGTAATAGCATTGGAAGGTAAGTCAAATAGTGCTGGGGTAGCTATAATTATTAAAGACCAATATAAGGACAAAATTTTAGATTCTAATACAGATAAAGATGGACAATGGTGCTATGTTATTCTGGCATCTACCTTATTTGATAAACCTATTTTACTTTTAAATATATATGCACCTTGTAATGATCAACAAATATTCATAACATCACTGTATTCAATTTTAACACAATTTGATAGATACTACGTAATTGTTGGTGGTGATTGGAATGCTTATCAAAATCCGAAGTTGGAGAGATCTTGTCCACACAAAGCATTTAATAAGCATGCAGTATTGGCACTGGATGATATTAAAGAAGACTTTCAACTATATGACCCTTTTCACTATTTAAACAATGCTAATAGTACAAATAATTTTACATTTTATTCCCCATGTCATAAAATGTGGTCCAGAATAGATTTCTTCCTGATTTCAAGAACATTGATTAGTTTAGAACCTATAGTTGTTATACATGCACGATATTTATCAGATCATTCGAAAAGTTCGCTGAGTTTTGCTAAGGAAATAAAATATACCTTGCAGCAAAGAGGCTATAATTGGTCTCTTAATCCAAATCTGTTGAATAAGGAAGAAATAATACAGGAAATTACAAAGTACCTTAAAGACTTACTGGTTAGTCTAAAGAAACAACAACATGCCCCAGATATTGAATGGGCAACAGTCAAAACACAAATAAGAGGGATCCTTTTGCAAAAAGCCTCTTATTATAAAAAAATACTAAATAAAGATATTCAAAACTTGGAAACGAAAATTAAATTATTGGATCAACAACTGATTCAGAATTTTAATGAACAAACAGAGAAAGAACTATTTAAATGTCAGAAGGATCTCTTCTTAATGCAAAATAGTAGATTAACATTTCAAGAATATAAGATGTTAGCGAGATATGCTAATCATGTTCAAACACCATCGAGAGCGTTGGCTAGGATCATTAATCAAACAAAAACAACACTACAAATTTCGGAAATACAATTTAATAATAAAATATATTCTAAAACAGAGGATATTATTAATATTTTTGAGAAAATATATACAAACATTTATGATGGGCAAAAGGATGTGTCCTTGCATAGAATCTGTGAACAATTTTTACAATCAGTTAAGTTTCCAGAAATAGGAGAGGATATTCAAAATGATTTAGTTAAACCGATATCTGAAGAAGACATAGTATATACAATTCAACATATGAAATCACACAAATCAAGTCCTGATGGGATGACAGTGGAGTTTTATAAAAGGTTTGCGGATATTTTTGGTAAGATACTTTCAGTTATATTTAACTACATAATTAGGAATACTATTAATGATCCTCATCTTAACGCCTCAAAGACTATTTTTATACATAAAGCCAATTCAGATCCTCAAAACCCTGATAATTATAGACCGATATCATTAATGAATGTAGACATGAAAATTCTAACCTCCATTATAGCATCCAGACTGAAGAAAATCATGACTCATATAATATCCAAAGAACAGGCTGGATTTATGGCAGGCAGACAAATCAGTGATAATACTCTTACATTACATACTATGATAACACATGCTAAACAAAATAAGCTTAATATCTATGCCCTTATAATTGATGCACAGAAGGCCTTTGACAGGGTTGATACAAATTTTTTGTTTGCTCTTTTACCTTATTTTAATATATCCCATGAATTTGTTCAAATGTTGCAAATATTATATAGTAATCCCTATACTACACTATGCATTAATAGAAGCCTCTCCAAAATAATACAGATTAAGACTGGAACATGCCAGGGATGCCCTTTGTCCCCTTTACTATTTAATCTTTATCTTGAGCCTCTGTTCTTATATATTAAGCAGAATGTCTATCATAATGTCCCAATAATTTATGGAACTAAAATTTTAATGGCAGCTTTTGAGGATGATCTTAATATTTATTGTGCATCTCCAATATCTGACACTGACAAATTATTGAAGGCTGTTAATGATTTTTCAGAAGTCTCTAACTACAAAATTAACTTGGGGAAAAAACAATATTTTTCCTTTAAAGACACCTAAACCTTTTTCGCTATTGCCTCTGGTTGGGCAGGTAACATTTAAAGAAAAAATTAAATATTTAGGTATTGCGTTTTCTACAGACAATAAAGACTTCTACAATAATGACATTAAAACAATTTGGGACCAAATAATTTCTGATTTCGGGAGGTGGAAAAATTTACGATTGCCACTATTAGCAAAAGTTTCAATTGTTAAAATGAATGTGTTACCACGATTACTTTATAATTTTAGATCAGCCCAATTAATACTTTCGAAGACGTTTTTTAAAAAAATTCATAAAGAATTGGCTAAATTCATTTGGGAACCAAAAAAAAACAGGATATCTTATGATAAATTAATGACCCCAAAAAATAAAGGAGGACTGGAGTTGCCTAACTTCGAATTGTACTACCTAATCGTGAACTCTAACAGAATTCTAAGAATTGCCAACTATGATACAACTACTACTAAGTGGACACCAACTTGGGTGATTTTGAATTATAGATATATTTTAAAGTTAAACATTAATCCTAAAGCAATACCCTTTTTAGGTAAAGATATTTTGAAAATGTATGGGATTATTGAACATATTAAAACTAACATATTATCTATACAAGATTTATTTCAATCTTTGGATCTGGGTCAATATATGATGTTTTTTCAACCATTCCATAGGAATCCGAATTTAAAATAGAACAATCAATGAATTGATCTTAAACAGTTTCCACTAATAGTTAATTTAACTTTGATTGATATATACAAATATCTAGACCGCTTGGCCAGTCAAATAAGACAAGACTTTAACTTACCCAAAAATTATCTTGTTATTTTGAGACAAATTAGAGAACTTGCTATGAGCTACTTTTTAAATTTTAAACCTGAAGATGAAAATGTTAATAAATGCTTTGAGTTGTGGCAAGCCCTCCAACAGGATATTAAATATATAACAACAAATAAATTAATTAAAGACTTTAAATTTCATGATAAAATTCTGTTATCCAACTATTGGGAAGAGAAAATTTTAGTGACAGACAAAAGTAATATGTTAAAAGCAATTGACCTGACTATCAAATCTACTTCTCTTCAGAAATTGATGTATACCCAGTTGATGATATGGAATAATGCATATTATACACGCTTTACCCTACATAAATTTAATGTTAAAAACTCTCCAACCTGTCCATACTGTAAAAATCAACCGGCTGATCTTCTTCATATGTTCTGGAGCTGTAAATGCATATATAAGCTTTGGAACTCCCTTAAGATTCAACTTCAGAAGATGGGTTACCAAAGTACAACGTTGTCATGGAAGTTTACAATTTTACATATTCCTCCGAAAGAACTCCCTAGATCACAAAGTACCATATATATTAATATTTTTCTGTTAATGAAACTTTATATAGCCACTAATTGGTTAGACCCATCTAAAACATCTTGGGAAAACTTTAGAGTTTTGGCAACAAGGCATATATTAGCTCATAAACTACTCAAGTCCAAATAATAAAAATATTAATAACCCAAAAATTTGGGAACAGATATTTAATAATATATTAGCATAATACTCACATTTATATACTTGCTTGGAGATAATTTTGTATTTAAACTGTATATTACTGGAAATGTTATTAACTACTTTTTGTTTTTTCTCTATTCTTAATGTTTTACATGGAAGCATTCTTGTAAATATTGTATATTTGTTTGGTGTGATAGTTAGTGATATTAGTTAGTAATCCTTTGTTTTATATTTTGTGTCTTAAAATGTTGTGTTTGTTTTTACTTATGTATGAAAATATTATAACAATAAAGATTTATTATGGAAAAAAAAAGAGATACTACCAGCCAAAGCCTGGGCTACTAGAACATGCTGTGCCTAGGGGAGACTGTGTGAAGGGAGTCTTCAGTGTTGATCACCTCATCTCATTGCAATGTGACACTCTGACTGTTTTTTAGAATCAGGGTGCTTGGATGGATAGTGCCTGTCAGTTGGAATACTCTTCCACATTTATAAGCCAGGTGAGAACCTTTTTGGAGTCACTAGTAATTTGCCAAAGCAGAAGATGGCTTCAAGCTTGAGCTTTCAGTCATGAAGATTGAGCTTAGCAGCCGTGGGGAAGGGAAGGCAATTTTAATGATATGCTTACTTTTAGGGTGGCTAAACCATGACCTACCCTCAGAATCTCAGTCCTTATGACAGTATTTCACCTGATGCCTAGTGCTGCACAAGTGATCTTCTTGCCAGGAATCATGTGACAAACTTTCATTTGTCATCATCTCATCTCATCTTATTGTTATTAAGGGAAGCCAGGACGTTCTTCCTCTAAAGTCTTTGGGTGGCAAAACTGAACTTGTACTACTTATAGTTGTGCTTTATATTGTGTTTGTCCCTGAGCAATACAGGCAGTATTGGTGCTCTTTTTGGCTGGTAATTTATTTGCCTTTGGATTCTTAGCTGATATGACTCTAGGTATCACATACTGGAATTATTAATCCATATGTCAGAACAAAGATGTAGACTAAGTGTTTGGTTCTCAAAAAAAGAAAAGTGATTTAGACTGTTTGAGGGCCTGAAAGGAACCACTGAGCTGAGAATTTAGGTACCTTTTTGGATTTGGTGCATTTAGGCATACTGCCAGAAACAGGTGTTCATGCACCAAAGTGTTGGAGACCATGAGAAAAGATGGGTCAAACTATAATTTCTATAGAGGATGAACTCAGTCAGTGACCCACCATGGAGGGTCCCTATGTCAGATTTCAAGGCTCTTTGAAGTTCTCTAAGTTAGGTCTTGAAATTCTACAGTCAAGTCAGGGTTATGCAGTATATGTAATGTTTCAAGTATTTATGCATGTTTGGCAAGAATGAAGTATACCTTGCTGCACACGGGCAAAAATGCTAGATAGCTAGAGTGGAAGAAAGGATTAAACATGCCAACTACAGATTTCCTTCTAGAGAAGGAAGGAAGTATAGTAGGATTGCATTAATGGATTGAGTCAGGTATGTGACTGTCTCATGCTGAAGACCAAGAGTGCTCCTTAGTTAATTCCCCTGAAGCATGCTGATATATTTTAATTTTGTTGTTTACCAATTTATCTTGTATAGTAGACATAAATTATATTTGTGGAGTATATATTTTGGTCTTTGTGTTCTCTGAAGAGTTGGATGCCTTTAACAGCATTGTGGTTAAATGCAAAGCAGTCATATTTTTTTATCACATGCCTGTGTGGTCATAAAATAGTAGCTAAGCACATTTTTGATCATTTATTGATACTGGGAATGGATCTGTTTGTAGTAGAAGAGCAGTAAAATAAGCCACTGCTGATGTTTTACTTTGCATAATCAATGTGGTAAGTAGACAGGCTGTAATTTTGTTTGATGAGAGTGGTTATGTCCTTTTGCTGTAAGGAGCAACATTTCCTAACTTGATTACAATATTTAGGAGTACTGAGGTTGTACAGTCCTCTCCATGGAAGGATGTGTATAGCTTCAACACCTCTCTTAAGAATAACATTCATGTTTTCAGGTGGGGTAGTGGCTGTTTAGTTTACATATTTTGCTTTTTGATTGCAAAGCAATAATTCAGAATGCTAATTTTGTAAGAATGGTTCCCAAACAGTTTTTGTTTAAACTGATTTTCAACTACTTTCCATTGTTTCTTTTAAGTCTTTGGATCTTATTTAGATGATCTGAACCCATTGTCATTGCTGTGATAAACATGCTACTGGAACAGATCAAAATTCTGTAATTCTAAGTATACCTGTTATGAGATTTTTACTGCTTCAAAATGTTGAATGTCGTAGTGAACTGCACATGTTAAGACATCTAGCAAGTCAGTTAAGGCTGAATGATTGAGGTACCAGTCAGTGAGAGTTTCCTGAGTGTTTGTGGGGTGATGGTATTTAAGGTTTTGAAATCTCTAAAATCAGAATTATGACAATTGACTGATTAAAATTCAGATCAGTCTTAACTCATTCCCTCCAGTACAGCTCTTTTGAATGTGTACCTTTAACTCAAAGTGGGTGTGGCTTGACTCTTTAAAAAAATGAAGGTATCACCTTACAGTTC